>NC_062529.1:6508339-6598339 GCF_022655615.1 Tachysurus fulvidraco
TGGATGTTTCCTTTTAGTTAGAATTGTGATTTATTATCTGAATAATTATTTCTGCTGCAGTACATCAGGAATTTAAGCATTCACTCATAATAGGATGACCGTTCTGTAACTGCGTGGTGATTTAATTCGGCTCTCTGCACATCCGAGGTCTGCTCAGGGCTTTATTGGATAATTATTCAGGAACGAAGACGGTTCGTCGGTTTTTATAGGTTCCGCATGTCTTCCCACCATAAACCTTTTTTAGTTGCAGGTGCTTTATAAGTTCATAGAGCAGAAGGGAGAACTGCGGGAGCTCAGTCCGCTCATCAACTCTCTGACCAAACAGAAGACTGCTGCAGTCTCCCTGCTAGCCAAGCAAGGCTTTAAAGATCTGGAGGAACTTACGGGTCTGCTCAAGAGACTAGGAGTTAAAATACAGGTATAACTATTAACCGTGATGCTCTGCTATTACAGTCTCACCAGCAAAGTTTTTCTCTGTGACTCTATGTAGGATCGTAGGGAAATATAATAGGGGCTACTAACTTTTTCCCGCCCACCAAACAAAAAACAAGCAGTGGCAGATTTTTTTAAAAACATAATAAGATAAAGTGTATATATAATTGTATAAGCAGTACTATAAATGTCATTTACATACAGAAATAGTTGCAAAATGTTTAAGGCCCACAAATAAGGTGGTCTTGTGTTCATAATGTCAGTCATGATAATAAATAAGTCTAATTTGTTTTTTTGTTTTTTTTATGGACATTCATGCAATTATTTATTCAGCCAATCATGTGGAGGCAACACAATGCAAAAATCATGTAGATATGGAACAGCAGCTACACTTCAACACCATCAAAACAGGGGAAAAATGTCATTCATTCATTTTCTACCGCTTTATCTGAACTTCTCTGGTCACGGCGAGCCTGTGCCTATCTCGGGCGTCTTTGGGCATCAAGGCAGGATACACCCTGGTTTACCACGGAGTGCCAACCATTTGCATGGCACACACACTCTCATTCACTCACGCAATCACACACTACGGACAATTTTCCAGAGATGCCAATCAAACTACCATGCATGTCTTTGGACCGGGGGAGGAACCCGGAGTACCCGGAGAAAACCCCCGAGGCACGGGGAGAACATGCAAACTCCACACACACAAGGTGGAGGCGGGAATTGAACCCTGACCCTGGAGGTGTGAGGCAAACGTGCTAACCACTAAGCCACCGTGCCCCCGGGAAAAATGTCATGTCTGTCGGTGCCAGATGGGCTGGTATGAATGTTTCTATAAATACTGATTTCTAGCGGTTTATCCGAACGGTGCAGTAACGCTAGACATCCAGTGAATGTCAGTTCTATGGATGGAAATGCCAGGTAGATAAGAGAGGTCAGTGGAATATAGCCAAACTGGTTTGAGCTGATAGAAAACCTCCAGTGACTCAGATAACCACTCTGTACAATTGTGGTAAGCAGAAAAGCATCTCAGAATGCACAACTCATCGAAATTTTAGGCAGATGATCTACAACAACAGAAGAGCATGATGGGTTACACTTCAGTTAACCAAGAACAGAAAGCTGAGGCTGCAGCGGGCACAGACTCACCAAAACCGGACAGAAGACTGTAGCCGTCTCTGCTTAGTCGCACAGACAGAAGGGTCAAAATTTGGCACCAACAGCATGAATTCATGAATCCAGTCTGCCTTGTGTCAACAGTTCATGCTGATGGACGTAGTGTAATGATGGTGGGAATGTTTTCTTGGGTTTTGAATGCCACAGACTATTTCACTATTGTTGCTGACCACGGGCATCTTTCCTCAGTCACAGTTTACCAAATTATAATGGCTTCTTTTAGCATTATAATGTAACTTGTCCCAAAGCAAAAGTTATCTTTATCTGCTTTATGAATTTGGCATGAGGATGGCTCCATGTGGACAGCCTGGAGTTACTTGGGTGTGCTGTGGAGACCATGGAACTTATGCCGCAGTTGGTTTAGCACTCAGGTCTCCATCATTAAACATTTGATGTCTGTCAGGAAGGAATTTATGTTAAATCTTTAATGGATTCAGAAATGACGCTGATGCTAATACTTATTTGAGCATTTATATAAGTATGTATATAAGTATTTATGGGGGCACGGTGGCTTAGTGGTTAGCACGTTCGCCTCACACCTCCAGGGTTGGGAGTTCGATTCCCGCCTCCTCCTTGTGTGTGTGGAGTTTGCATGTTCTCCCCGTGCCTCGGGGGTTTCCTCCGGGTACTCCGGTTTCCTCCCCTGGTCCAAAGACATGCATGGTAGGTTGATTGGCATCTCTGGAAAATTGTCCATAGTGTGTGTGTGTGAGTGAATGAGTGTGTGTGCCCTGCGATGGGTTGGCACTCCGTCCAGGGTGTATCCTGCCTCGATGCCCGATGACGCCTGAGATACAGTAGGCACAGTCTCCCCGTGACCCGAGAAGTTCGGATAAGCGGTAGAAAATGAATGAATGAATAAATACAAGTATTTTGTATGAACTTCTACTCAAAAGCTCCTGTAAAATCAGTTCACTTGACTATATACAGTTGTAGAAACACATTATTTAAAATCACATACTCCGTTGTCATCCACATGAGGATGGGACCCATTTTGAATCTGTTTTTTTCCTACATCATATCGTCTGAGTTTTTGCCTCTAGCGTTCTCATTAGGGACGAATATACATTTTTAATTTTTAACTCATCTTTTTTTATTCAGAATTTTTATATTCTGTAAACCTGCTTTAAGACAATGTCCTTTATTAAAAGTGCTATACAAATAAAATGGACATAAATAAACAATAAATTGAATGTTCTTCCTGGTTGCCAGATCTGAATCCATTATCCATCCACCTTTGGGATGTAGTAGAATGGGAAATGTGCAGCATGAACATATTTAAATTGCGAGTTTGTGTGATGCGGTCATGTCAACATGGACTAGAATCTCAAAGGAATGTTTCCAAAATCTTGCCAATAATAACGGAGCAAAAAAAAAAAAAGAGACATAACCCATTATTGCTATAGTGTTCCTAACCAAGTGCTCTGGGAGCGTAAGTAATGACTATATACTGTATAGCATGAGGACTTAACGGTTCTTACATTTTAATAAATAAAAGATATACTGTTATACTAAGGAGGTGAACTTTTTTTTACTGGGTTCCAGGTTGTGGTCAATCTGGGCCTTGTCTACAAGGTGCAACAGCACTCTGGGGTCGTCTTCCAGTTTGTGGCCTTCATTAAGAAACGCAAACGCACTGTTCCTGATATAATAGCAGCTGGAGGACGTTATGACCATTTGGTAGGCCAAACATGCACAGACTACATAAATGACCTGTAATGAGTGCTGTCTCTTTTTACAAAAAAAAAAACTACTTTTCAGAAGCTTGCTTTTGACTCCCCATTCAGATGCTGGACTTTCTTGGACCAGCAGCCGCTGTTCCCGTGACCTCGGGATTTGGAGCGAGTATAGCTCTCGATAAAATTTGCTCCGCCGTGGCAGCCATGGAAGAACCGGTGAGATTGGTGCATCCATTCCTCTGCCTGAGTTCTCTCGTAGGGTGTTCACGATCGCGCCCGTCTCTGATTGGCCGTCTCGTCTCTCTTCTCTCTCTCTCTCTCTCTCTCCACAGCCTCCTGTAAGCTTGTGTGATGTGCTGGTGGTCCCTGTAGGCCATACGTCAATGAGCAGAGCAATTAACGTCATGCAGAAGCTCTGGACTGCTGGAGTGTCAGCTGATTTGGTTTACGACGTGTCACAGGTCAGGGGTTTTGACATTTTGACTAAGGATTCAGGGGGGTGTAATAATCACACGCCTGCCTCGCTTTAGGATGGACAGTTTTATTAGTTACATCTTATTATTCAGCTACTCCACTACAGCATATTCAATAACTACAGTACAATTATCTCTTTAGACACCGCGATAAAGCTAAAACCGACTTTATACTGTATGAATTTTCAGGGAAGACAAAAATCGCACGTCGAAATAGAATTTTGTGCTTATATCGTTAGATGCTCTTCATTATATAAGCCTGCAACAGGTTTTTATTACTCTTTAATATTTGAAAATATTATGCACCCAGGGGGATTATATAGTGATATTTAATTATTGGTGAACGATTGATTATATGTTGACTGTGTGTGGTAGCGGGTTAGTACTAATAGTGTTGAGAATAGTAGTGTTCCATACGGTTGCCATGGCACTGTTAAATTCTGCATGTCCATAGCACTGCCTCATCAGTGCCAAGGAGCTTTGCCTCACCATTACACACCCAAATTACTCACACCCGCATTATCTCCCAGATATTTATTAACCAATAATTTATTATTGCTATCATATTCATTTTGTTTTCCATTATATGTCTGCAGTTGCTATGTTGGCTTGCATTATTTTTTTTTCCGCTGCTCATTTTTACTAAGATTTTATTTATATGCTCTATTGTGTACCTTGGCAGACTCTTAACCTCAAATCACTCGATTTTTTTTTTTGGTCTCGACTCTTGAGTCCAAAATCAACACTATTTAATTGTCTTTTTTTTTTTTTTTTTTTTTTTCCCTCCCGTTATAGTTTTCTTGACTGGAAAGGGATTATGTTCATCCAAAATATGACTGTGCTCTGAAGTAATAGTTCTGACACACATATATACAGTGAGATACTTGTATCATAACAGAGGTAGACATTAGCAGCAGGTTAATCATTAAAGAAAGGGGGGTGGATATGATGACACTCCCAGGCTTATCTACTGCTAGACTGTTCACATGAAACTCTCGCAAAATGTTACCACTTTTAAAATAATGTTTTTGAGTTTTTTTAATCTCGTTACCGCCCGCTTTCGAAGGAACTCTGACCAGGACGTCAGTCCTCCCCACAGCCCCTTGCAAAATATTTGACTAATCCTGCCAGGTTTATTTATATATTTATAACAGTAGAAACTAATTTTTGTTAGAAAGCAAATTAAAAAAAAAATGCCATGTAATGTTGGTTCTAGGTTCAAGGGTTCTAGTATCTAGAGCAGGGGAGTTAAACTCAGGCCCACGGTGTAATTATATTTGGCGCGCGAGATCATATCAAATGTGCATTACAGCAGGCTAGCCACATGCTCCGCTAATACTACAAATCCCAGAATGCCTTGCCACTGTATTGACGCGTAGTCACGAACAGCAAGCACCCATCATTCTCTGTTGACAGTCGTTAACAACCAGGTTACAGTCACATCGGGCAAGTTAATTCCCCCCTCCATAAAAATGGCCAAACGAAAGATGGACAATAGGAGCTTTCAAGACAGGTAGGAGGCAGATTATCTGTTCACGTATATAAAGGACAGACCTGTTTGTCTTGTGTGCTAACGGAGCTAACGTGTCTGTAACGAAAGAATATAACATAAGAAGACACTATGGAACGAAACATCATGAGAAGTGTAAGGACCTGGACGTAAAGCAGAAGCTCCAGAAGGCGGAGGAGATGAAAAAAAGTCTGGTTTCCCGAAAGACTATGTTCATGAAAGATAAATCAAAAAGTGAAGCTGCTGTAAAGCTTTATTGTGGCAGCAGAGATCGCAAAATCTGCCCTTTAATGAGGGAGAGTTTGTCAAAAAGTGTATGGTCAAAGTTTGTGAAATGAACACCACTGATGTGGCTTTTATTTCAAATTTAAATTCTTATGTGTTTGTAATAACAAGCTCTGGTTGTTCCAAATCCTGTGTTTAAGCAAAACTAAAGTTTGTTTCCATTTGAAAAAGGTTGAACATTACAGTACATATCAGTTGCAGTTCATTTTTCAATAAATATTCAGTTTGGCCCGAGACTTTATCTCAGTTTTATATTTTGGCCCACTGTGAATTTGAGTTGCCAGATGCCAGTGTAACAAGATAATCAGTGTTCACCTCACTTCACCTCTAAGTGCTTTTAATGTTATGGCTGATCTTAAACCCATGCACAAACACTGAAGGTGATGGATGCAATATGGTGCTACATAGTATTAGTATTATGCCAGGATTTTCCTTTAAATATAATGTGAAACAGAAATGGTACAGTACTCTTTGGCAATGTGAACAACTTTCGGAGCGGAGCAGTATATCTGGTTCGGTGCGAGTTCAGAAACTGATTGGGTTATAAAAAGAGGGCATGTCTCTGCCAACGACCATCACAGCGACGTAGCCAAAGAGGCCATGTAAAGATGGAAGGAAGTCTTTGCAGTTTAGTGGAAGTTTAACTTAAGTTAATAAATAACTTTCTTTTATGTAGTTAAAAGGTGACAATGTGTGGCATGAACAGAGCTGAGGTCTTGTTCAATTTAACCTTAAGGGAACGCTTTTAAATATCAAATCGGAAGAATTTTTATTTTCTAAGAGGCTGAACGTTCACTACAGAGCTACGGCTGTTGGATGGTCAGTGTGATTGTCTGGCTGTGGCTAAGGGTGCTGAGTGCAGCTCTGAGCCATGCTGCACAGTATGACGTCTGCACCACGGTCACTGGGCCAGACGCAGACGTCATACTGCAGGTGTGATCAGAATAAATCTGCCCCCAGACACACACATCGTATGCATGTGTGACGTACACACAGACACATGTTCACCAGAAAGCCGAGCACTGGACAGTGTGAAAATACAGGATTACCTTGTCCTGAGAGTCTGTGGATGTGTGGTTTAATGCTCTTTCCCACCTTTGTTGGTTAGTTAGCTTATTTAGGTAACCTCTGTTACTTACTGAGAAAATTGTCATTTAAGTGAAGTATTCTATTTTAAATAAAGAATGCAAGATGAGGATGTGAGTTAAGTAAGTAAGGGATGTGAGTTAAGTAAGTAAGGGATGTGAGGTAAGTAAGTAAGGGATGTGAGGTAAGTAAGTAAGGGATGTGAGTTAAGTAAGTAAGGGATGTGAGGTAAGTAAGTAAGGGATGTGAGGTAAGTAAGTAAGGGATGTGAGGTAAGTAAGTAAGGGATGTGAGGTAAGTAAGTAAGGGATGTGAGTTAAGTAAGTAAGGGATGTGAGTTAAGTAAGTAAGGGATGTGAGGTAAGTAAGTAAGGGATGTGAGGTAAGTAAGTAAGGGATGTGAGGTAAGTAAGTAAGGGATGTGAGGTAAGTAAGTAAGGGATGTGAGGTAAGTAAGTAAGGGATGTGAGGTAAGTAAGTAAGGGATGTGAGGTAAGTAAGTAAGGGATGTGAGGTAAGTAAGTAAGGGATGTGAGGTAAGTAAGTAAGGGATGTGAGGTAAGTAAGTAAGGGATGTGAGGTAAGTAAGTAAGGGATGTGAGGTAAGTAAGTAAGGGATGTGAGGTAAGTAAGTAAGGGATGTGAGGTAAGTAAGTAAGGGATGTGAGGTAAGTAAGTAAGGGATGTGAGGTAAGTAAGTAAGTAAGGGATGTGAGGTAAGTAAGTAAGTAAGGGATGTGAGGTAAGTAAGTAAGTAAGGGATGTGAGGTAAGTAAGTATGCATTGTAAACGTACAAAGGATGGAAATTTAGAAAAAGAATAAGGATGTAAGAATATATGTAATATGTTTTGGTGTTGCATTGATATCTGAAAGCGAAGGTACGTCACGGTGAGTTACCTGTTCAGACCTGAATGTTATGATTGTCTATTTGATGCTTTTCCTACCCAAACATGGTACTGTTCGGTGCATGTCCATTTTTATGGAGCTAATTGGAAAGTGGGCCACACTTGTGGTCTTATCAGGCTCTCTTACGTGTGTCCTTGCTGCTTGTCAGCTGAGTAACAACACTCCCCATACGACTTCCCGGTAGTGGCTCTTAACATGCTTGTGCACTGATATCCATCTGCCTTTTACACGAAGCTAACGTAAAGTGGATTCAAGAATCTTTTTCGAAGTGTAGTATTTAAAAACTACTTAAGATTCTACAAAGGAAACGGACCATACTGGACAAATAACCAGAATTTAAATAGGAGATCTTTAACCAGACTCAAAATCACAAAGCAACATAGTCAGCACATACTGTATTCTTTCCCTGTAAATACCCAGAAACTGGGACGTTATCAGTATGTTGGTATGCGAGCGACAGGTTTAGATGCACTGCTGTTTCCTGTTTAGACCGACCGAGGAGAAATAATAAATATTCTCTCTGTGTTTCAGTCTCAGGAGGCGCTTCTGGATCACTGCAGGCTTGCAGGCATTACATCCATGGTCCTGGTATCTGATAAAGAGGGAACCTACGTAAAAGTAAGCTGCAAAAACATAGCATTTCTATCTGTCTATTCTAGAAGAGTTCTAAGTGCATGGCTGCCCGAAACAGATGAATTCTGCCTGAATTCTGTCAAAGTAAAAAAAAAAAAAGTATGTAAATATAAATATTTTTTGGACACTTTTTAATCTTATCTAGGGTATATTCCTGAACAGAGCTTGTTTAGTAACTCTGGTAGTTTAACAAACACAGTGGTAAAAGCAGTCAGTGTGCATGAAGAAAGCTTACTGGAATTTTCTCACGTAAAAAGGAAACCTATGGTGAAAAAGAAACGGTGGCTTAGTGGTTAGCATGTTCGCTTCACACCTCCAGGGTTGGGGGGTCGATTCCCGCCTCCGCCTTGTGTGTGTGGAGTTTGCATGTTCTCCCCGTGCCTCGGGGGTTTCCTCCGGGTACTCCGGTTTCCTCCCCTGGTCCAAAGACATGCATGGTAGGTTGATTTGGCATCTCTGGAAAATTGTCCATAGTATGAGAGTGTGTGTGCCCTGCGATGGGTTGGCACTCCGTCCAGGGTGTATCCTGCCTTGATGCCAGATGATGCTCCCCGTGACCCGAGAAGTTCGGATAAGCGGTAGTAAATGAATGAATGATTGCATAAGCTAAAAGATGACAATGAGGTCATGGATCTCTGGTGAGCCAAGGTATGCATGTAAGGGCTAAACGGTGCACTTACTGTATACTTCCAGAAACCTTCGTTATGGCTGTAATACAAACGTCACATTAAGCCTTTTCTGTGCTTTAGGTGAAGTCTTTCGAGAAGGACCGTCAGTCAGAAAAGAGGATTCCAGAGTCGGATTTAGTGGATCACATCATCCAAAAATGCCGGACCAAACTATCTGATGAGAGAAGTCGGTAAGTATCGTTCCTCTGTGGCTTTAGGTTTTCCTTTATTTATCTCAGGGTTTGGCAGCACAAATGTAAACTAAGCAAACAGACACTTGTTTAACTTCAATGTTATCTGCTGATTTCTCCCAGAGAGGTATCAGAGGGAGGGTCTCTCCAGAATCCCAAGGGATCACTTTTGTTAAACTCAGGTATCTACTTTCATATTTCTGTTGGTCTTTGTTGTTGTTTTGCCTGTTAAGCTGCATGTAAGCTTAGATAGACCACACACAGCTAAACACCTACTTTGTTTGAAGGTCGTTAACTTTTAGGGCAAAGGCAGCACCGTGTGTACGAACAGACTGTTTCTTCCTCACTTCTTTATCCCCAAGTGATTAGAAATAAATACACTTTTACTCTCCTTATTACGTCTGTGAATGAATACACACAAAGTAAAGATTGGGCGAATGAGGGAAATAAAGGCAGGTATGAATGAAGGAGGGAATTAAGGAAATATACTGTAGGAAGACAGCGTCGATTGAGGAGAATGAACAAGTAAAGAAAAAGTACAGAAAGGAAGGATTGACTGGGGATCATACAGTGGTGCTTGAAAGATTTCTGCATAAATATGAATTAAAGCATCAATGGATTTTTACACATGAGCTTAAAGTAGACAAAGAGAACTCGATTAAACAAACAAGCCACAAATATTGTATTGAAGAAAATGACCCTATATGAGTCGCAAAAGTATGTGGACCGCTAGAATTAGCAGTTAATTCGAAGTTTGGTGTTTTCAATCAATGGGACGAAGATCAAGCGTGAGCGAGCGCACTATTTTATTTAAAGAACATAGATCTTTCGAAGTCAGATCTTCACAACACGTTTGTGGAAGCACACAACGGCACTATAAAGGGTCATTTCTGGTGTTCTCAGAAAGAGTTGTTGTTCGCCAAGCTGGAAAGGGTTAGAAAATCATCTCTAAAGCGTTTGGACTCCACTAATCCACAGTCAGATTGCATACAGATGGAGGGGATTCTTACCCAAGATGATTCTTACCCTTTACTGGAGAGATTGTCTAACAAAATCCACTTCAGTTGCAAAGACACGTAATCAGAACTCTGATCAGTAATGGTTTGCAGGGTTGCAAAGAGAAAACTACTACTCTCTGGGGGGGAAAAAACCATTGCTGCCCATCTGTGGTTTGCTGATTATCTCACTGACAAGCGAGAAGTCTATTAATGAGACCAAAATAGAACTTTTATTTTTTTTTTTGTAGACGAAGAGGGGTTCCCTTTTGAGTCCGGTTCCTCTGAAGGTTTCTTCCTCATGTCATCTCAGGAAGTTTTTTCCTTGTTCATTCGGGATAGATAGAAATAGAAATTTTAAACGTCGTCATTTTAATTCTGAATTTTTATATTTCTGTAAATCTGCATTGGACATTGAATTAAATGTTTGGTTTAAATGAGAAGTGAAATGGGGGCACGGTGGCTTTAGCACATTCGCCTCACACCTCCAGGGTTGGGGGTTCGATTCCCGCCTCCGCCTTGTGTGTGTGGAGTTTGCATGTTCTCCCCGTGCCTCGGGGGTTTCCTCCGGGTACTCCGGTTTCCTCCCCCGGTCCAAAGACATGCATGGTAGGTTGATTGGCATCTCTGGAAAATTGTCCGTAGTGTGTGATTGTGTGAGTGAATGAGAGTGTGTGTGTGTCCTGTGATGGGTTGGCACTCCGTCCAGGGTGTATCCTGCCTTAATGCCCGATGACACCTGAGATAGGCACAGGCTCCCCGTGACCCGAGAGTTCGGATAAGCGGTAGAAAATGAATGAGAAGTGAAATCTTTGGGGAAAGGAGGTCACTGCATTCCAGCATAAGAACCTAAAGCCAATCTGTGAAACACAGTGGTGGTAGTGTTATGGATCGGGTATTACGGATTGGCCTGTTTTGCTCTATCTGGGCCCGGGCGGCTTGCCATCGTCGACGGAGCAGGAGAAAGCATAAACTCACAGCAGCGTAAAGTACACAGTCCTGAACTTTATCCAACAGAAACATCATTGATGAATCTGAGGCAAACAGATGATCTGAGGAAACCAATACACACTGAAACCCAGTGTGTAGGTACTGAAATAAAAGGGTCACATACTTTTGCCAATAAGGAATCTGTTATAAATAAAGGAACAACTATAAAATTTTCCCCATTGGTTTAAGTTGATCCTCTTTGTCAATGTTTAGGACTTATTTACCCAAAAATATCCAAAATTCTAGAGTCCACAAACCTTCAAGCACCACTTTATGAAGGAAGGAAAGAAATGAAAGAATAAAGATATCAATTAAGGAAGAAATTTTGAATGGAAAGATAGAGTTTATTCTGCCTTTAAAATGAGCTTTATATCTTAAGAACAAGTGGTTGTGAATGGTTGTAGGGTTTATATAGAGCTGCCGTCATAACCAGTAGCTAAACTGATTATGGTCGTAGGGTTTATATAGAGCTGCCGTCATAACCAGTAGCTAAACTGATTATGGTCGTAGGGTTTATGTAGAGCTGCCGTCATAACCAGTAGCTAAACTGATTATGGTCGTAGGGTTTATATAGAGCTGCCGTCATAACCAGTAGCTAAACTGATTATGGTCGTAGGGTTTATATAGAGCTGCCGTCATAACCAGTAGCTAAACTGATTATGGTCGTAGGGTTTATGTAGAGCTGCCGTCATAACCAGTAGATAAATTGATTACATTTTGGATTTAATCCCAACAGGCTCAACGTCTCAGCAAGCTCAGAAGTCTGGAATAATGTTTAGTAGCATCCTTGTTTCACGTAGGGGTTTTTGTGTCCTACAAATTAGTAACAAGGTGGACTAGACTCAGTGGCATCCCTGACCGTGCCGCTGGCATCGAGGTCTACTCGTTTTTTTAACAAACTGTTCCATGTGTCAGGGTTGTCCGAGCAGCACGGGGGAGGCGCAGCAATGAACATGAACGTGAACCTTGTTACGCCTGAGAAGGTTTCAGCTAGCACACGACGCCGTTACGAGACACAAGTAAGAAATTTCACCCGAATCTCAAGCCAACAAAACACCTTGTAGATTCTGACCGCGTTCATGCGTAAATAAAAGCACTTCATCTTCTCCCAGCTCCTTCAGTGCCTTCTACTTAACCCATGCTCTAAATAGTAAACACTGCACTTAAAACTCCTTCTCTTCAAGTCCTCACACCACGCTTAGATCAAAACAAAGTGATAACCTTCTAGCTCTACAGCTCTTGCATGTCCAGAGGCTGTGAGAAACACCAGCTGCCTCTGTGGCGGAATTAGAGGGTAATTTGGCATAGCTGCATTCGGCAAGGGATTAGGGAGCATTAAGTGTCCTTTGTTCACACACACACACACACACACACACACACACACACACACACACACACACACACACACACACACACACACACACACACACACACACACACACACACCCTCCCCCAACCCAAAAGTGTAATCAAAGTATTACTAAAACTTCTCCTGATGTGTATTTAGAAGTCTTTGTAAATATCTCTCAACAGTGCTGTTTGATTTAGCTTTATCTCACCATGAAAATAGCCACTAATACCGACATTGCCTTCGAACAATAAATAATTAAAAAAATGAAACGGGTTTCTCCTGAAGTGCGATGCGAGACAGACTGACGTAAACACTCATTGCTGTATGCTGTATTTTTCTACAGGACTTAAGTATTTACGTGTTTATTGTAATCAAGGGAGAAACGTTTCCTTTCTCTCTCCACACTTCCAGATACAAACCAGACTGCAGAATCTTGGCAACAATTTGCAGAACAGGAGTAACGACATCGAGGTGCTTGCTGTAAGTGAAGAGTTTTCTGGTTTTCTTTCTAATTTTTAACATTTGGGATTTTTTTTTGCATGAAAATAAGCTCATTTGCTACATATATATATATTAATATAATTATTGTTATTTAAGCTAATAAAAATGAATAATCCAAATTAACCATAAACCTTATGTATTGTTAGATTTTTTCTACACAGAGGTATTTAATATTGGTAACATAAAATGATGAGAAAAGGCAATATGTTGTTATTTTCAACTAAAAAAAATTTTGCTTTGTACCTTGTGCCTCATTTCCTCTCTGTATTGTGGTTTCCCTCAGTCTAAAGACATGTTTGGCGTGCGCGTATGTGTGCATGTATGTGTGCGTTAATGCGAGGGCGAGCGAGGGCGTGAGGGTGGGCAAGATCGATAGTGCGAGTGAGGGCGTGGGAGGGAGGGAGGGCGATTGAGGGTGGGCAAGGTCGAGTGAGTGAGTGAGGGTGGGCGAGATCGATAGGGCGAGTGAGGGCGGGTGAGTGAGTATGTTCATATGATGGATTGTCTCCTGGTGACCACGTGTGGCCACATGAGTTCATTCATATAAACACTGCATTCGAAATAAGGGTAGCAAAGGGGCAAAATTGCAAAGGCCAGTTTTGAAAGCCTCTTTAAATCAACCCCTGGAGTCTTGCTAAGTTAAGTTTCTAATCATAACTGCTCTTTAAACAAACTCTTTCCATCAGGCTCTAAATCACTTGTATATTTTGACTGATTATGGTTTTATGGCCAATTTAATTTTCAGTATTCACGTTTTCAAAGCCTACACTTTACATTGCCTACATTGTTCAGACATTGCAGCATTTAGTACACATAAGTCTGCAATTCACATTCAACTCAGGATCACAACTTGTAGCCCAGCCTTGAACCAATAATACCCCTTTAAAGTCAAATTCCTGTTCATTACTGACCACGACTTACTCTCCATTGGCCTCAAATCAACACGGATGTGCAGAGCTTAAAAAAAGTAGTACTTCCTTTTTAATGCCTATATAGGGTGTGTATACACAAGTAACTGCAATAAACATAGATATGTTTTTGCTTGTTAAATCTAGAACCTTGACTGTACTGATGATGAGGAAAATATACATCACTCATCGCAGTCAGAGTAGCTTGTTGCTTCATGGAGGACACGGAGACGTCCATTTTATATATAGACCGGTCCGAGATAAAAAGTCTTGTCATTCTTTGAATTAACACTGATAAAAGAAGCGTTTTAGTGGCATCTATACTAGATAAGTAAAGCTCAGATCAGTGAAAGGTGGAGGAGGAAGTCTCATGGTTTGGGGGATGTTTTCCTTAACGTTTGCATGTCCCCTGACACAAAGGGTTGGGGTTAGGTAAGGTTATAACAATAGCAATGCAGCTCCAAAACAGTAAACACTTTGTCCTACTCAGTCGTGTTTATTTTATGTGTGATCTGAGATTTCAGTAGCAAGCAGCATAATCATCGCACTGTTCGTCCATTAGTCTGCGTGCAGTACAGGATTATGTTTGTGTTACCCGCTCTGTACGGTAGCTATATTCCGATACTATTTTCAAGCATCGTGCGATCGAAGAGATACTAAGACACTTTGGGAACTTCCTGTGAACTGGTACAGCGTGTTTGTTCTGTATGCTGATAATGTGTGGTGTTTACTAAGCACATCCTAGACAAGACTCCATTGTATCTGCAAACGTAACACTGTTTCCCTTTACTCCTAGGTCGACTTGCCTAAGGAAGCGCTCATCAACTTCCTGTCTCTGGAGGTTTGTATCTGCTAGCTATTATAATGAGCTGTTGCAAGTAAATAAAGGAATTCCAGGAGAACAGAGAGGGAGGGTGGGAAAGGCTTTGGTGGCACATAAACAGGAAAATGGAGGGGATCCTGTCTGGAACGCAGAGTCTATAAGGAAACCTGTCTTGGAGGTGTCTGCATTCTTGCTGCGAGGGAAACCCCTGGGCTTTAGCTGCTTTTCCATTTCATTCTCAGCACTGACTCGGCCACTTGACTTGAGGAGAAGGAAAAAGAAGGAGTTTGTCCAGCTGCCAGAATTGGGTGGTGAAAAAGAATCCCCCGGTCTTTGTTTGAATAAGAAAAAAAAAAAAAAAAAAAAGAGTAGAGCTTATGTGGTTTCAAGAAGTATAAGTCCAGATGAGAAACGTAAGCGAACGCAGTCTGACGTACTTACACCAAATGAATGGATGTCTTGTCCCGAAACGCACATAGACCAGTGGCGCATAGGAAACTATGGGAAAAAACGACGTGGGTTTAAAGCACTAAACAATACACAACGATCAAACCTATACCCTTCAGGAAACCAGACCTGAAGGTGACTAATTGCAGCCGCTTATGAAAACACAGCACCTCATTTATTGCCCTTTCTGTGTAAATATGTACTCGTGTTACTAAGGTGCTAGTGAATAGTTATGTCTAGTGCTTTAACGCCTAATAAACCTAAGCACTCAAATACACTTTAATTTAGCCCTTTATGCTCGCTGAGCGGTATAATAGATGGAGGAACTGGTCCAAAACTGTCCTTAGTTTTCCTGACACTTGTATTAGAACATTTGTGGGTGAGAGTTTATATAAGGAATATACACACTCACCGGCTTCTTGAGCTATAGTAATACTAGATATCAGACTGCCCCGTACACACACACACACACACACACACACACACACACACACACACACACACACACACACACACACACACACACACACACACACACACACAAACACACCATTTTTTTTCTCTCAGAACAGCCTTATAGTTTCTTGGCATTGGTTCCACAAGAAATGGAAACATTCCTTTGAAATTCTGGTGTATGTTGAAAGGATCGCATGGCTGAAGTGCTACAGATTTGCTGCAGAGCGAGACCCCCACTCCATCACATCCCCAAGGTGTTCTGTCGGATTCTATCGGAATGAACTCATTGTTTTTGAAACCCCTCTGAGATGACTTGTGCTCTGTGACATGGTGCATAATCAGGCCTGATTCTTATAACATGGGGAAATCATGGACGTAAAGAAAAGCAGTTGGCCAGCAACAGTACTCCGATATCCTCATATAGTCTCATTCAAATAATGCTAGACTGGATGCTAGACGCTAGTGTACACCAGGAGAACCTTCCCCACACCAGTACACCACAAGCAGCAGCTTGAATTGTTAAAAGAAGGCAGGTTGGGTCGGTGGATGTAGGATTTTGGCACCAAATTCTGACTTTCTCACTGCAGTTATAAAGTGCCGGTTATCTCAAGTAGGATATCTGTTCTTTCAGCTCAACACAGGCTAGCAAACCTCCTCTTACTGTACCTTTCTAATCCACAGTGAACTTTCATCTGCACAACAGAACCATCACTTAATGGGAGTTTTGTTGCTTATTTGTTTTTGTGTGCATAATTCTTTTTACTCCAAAGACAAAACTGTCTGGCCTCAACAACCAATTCACTGAGATTCAAATTTTCCCTTATTCTTACGTTTAATATGAACATTAACCGGATCTGTATCGGCATTATTTTATGCATCGCTGCTGCCACGTGATTGGCCGATTTGGATAAATATGAATTAAGAATGAGAAGCTGGTGAGTGTGCATATTATCCCAGGTCTTAGAACGAGGAAGGAAAAAATAAATTATATATATATATTTTATTATATCTTTTCATGTGACAGCACTGAAGAAATGACACTTAGCTGTAATTTCAATGTAAAGTAAAGTGAGTGTACAGCTTGTATAACAGTGTACATTTGTTGTCCCCTCAAAATAACTCAACACACAGCCATTAGTGTCTAAACCGCTGGCCACAAAAGTGAGTTATTTTAAGGGGACAGCAAATGTACACGGTTCTACAAGCTGTACGTTCACTTTACTTTACACTGTAGCTATTACTGTAACTGAATGTGTTACTAGGGGATGTGGTAGCATAGTGGTTAAGGTTTTGGGCTAATGATCAGATGGTTTTGAGTTCAAATGGGCCCCTGAGCAAGGCCCTTAACACCTAATCGGTCAGTTTTATTCTAATAAAATAAAAATCTAAGTCGCTCAGGATAAGGACATTTTCCAAGTGCCATAAATGTAAATGGATGATGTGTTGCTAAAATGTTTTGTAAAATGCCAAAATATTTTAAAATATTGAAATATCTCTGCTCTTTCTGACTGATCCAGTTTGATGGAGAGGAGCAGTTCAACATCAGCGTTAAACACTTACTGTCCCACCAGCCCAAGCAGCGCTATCTCAAGTCCATCTGTGAGGAGATCCACCGGTTTAAGATGTCTAAAAGGTAAAACCATACTGAAGGAGCTGAATGTTTTTATGTTATGAGGGTCATCATTATTGTCACCGGTGTCAACTCGTACTATGCTGGAAATAACCCTAAAGGATTCATTCGTCCATCCAATCGTTCATTCATTCACCCTTCCATCCACCCACTCACCTTCAGTAACCGCTTTATCCTGGTGAGGCTGAATTACTCCCTCCAGTCCATTGCTGAATTCCCAACACACACACACACACACACGCACACAAACATTTATTCAGGGGCAGTGTAGCATAGGAAGTCCACCTCTATGCAAGTTATTGAGAAGGGGGGGAAAAAACCCAGTGAATCCAGAGGTAACCCACATGGACACACAGAATATTCATACTGCTCTAGCTGAAGTTATGTAATACTTAAATATTTATTCAGCGTGTGAGAAATTCTACGCTATATCGAACACTAATGTATGTAAGTTTACCTGGCCAATAGACGTACACTCAGTACCAGACTCCAGAGATTTGAACTCGCACCGATTATGTGCATGAAAGATTTAGTAATCGCCAGAATTGTACAGTACTAGTGTCTGTTGATTTCTGCTTCTATTCATTTACCCAGAATATTAACATATGTGTACGGAATTGGCGTCTCTACACAAGTGGAGTTTATACAGAGGTTTGTCAGATCCACTCGTTTTTCATTTTCCTAGCTGACTCCAGAAACTAAATGCTAAAATATCATACTAGAGTTTTATGAATTTCACTTAAGACAGGACTCAGTATGACTAAGCTGCATTTTGGCACATCTAGGAGTCTCCACAGATTAGGCAGAACAGTTGTTTCTAATTTGGTTGTTTGTTTCTACAGTCTTACCAGGTTGTGGAGGCCGTGGAGGCCGCAAAATTAGAATAAGAAACGAACAATGGCGTTATTGTAGTGCATTTCTGGGACATTCGGTGCTGGATGGTTTGTTGTAGGAAATAAGGTCGTATTTTACAGATTGTATCAAGTAAAGCTTTTATGAGACGTCTTCGTTGAAGACGGAATATCATTAGAGCTGTATCAAGACACATCCGTGTTTATATTTGAATCATTATGAAATCAGAATGAATTGAGACGACTCTGCTTGTATCTTTCTTTGCAGGGTTGCAGTTGTCGTCTTGTACAGCTACAGAGACGACTACTACAAGATTCTTCTCTAAACCAAACATTCACCACTCTGGACAAGTTCTATTCAGACCCTTTAAGAACTGAAATTAGGTATTTAGATGTGAGAAGAGGTTCTTTCTGTTTGGTAATGACTGCATAATCTCTGCCAAAGGTTTAAATTGTTCATTGTCACAAGGGTCCAGTAGTCGTTATTACCTGCTTTGAGCCTCTGTATTGTTTAATTCTCTAGTCTGAATTCTCTCAATAGTGATATCATGTCAAACTTTATTTTCCAAAACAGATAGCCGTGTAAGAGGATTTCAAATGTGTTAACACATCGTGTATTATAAATGCTTAAACAAGTGCATTAAAATGTATATTTCCTTACAAAATGCTTTTTCCTTATTTGAAATGTGCTTTAAATTCTGCATTAAGTGCCATATATAAACACTGAAGCTGGGGTTTATGGATCCTTCTACAGTACAGTATATCTTCATCTTATCGAACAAACAAATAGTGTAAAAATCAAACCTTCCCGTATTTTTTTTTCTTCTTTTCTTAGGAGTAACACGACTGTTTGAAAACAGACACCTTGGACACATAGATCACACAATATATTTATTTCTTTTCCAAAAAAAGCAGATAGAAATGGAAATGGTTTACAAAATCAAAACGTACAGCAGCTTTGGCTAATATGGTTTCTGTCAACATCCAAATAACACAGATTTCTCGATTTACTCTATAGTATTAATAAATAAAACTTGTCTGAAAAAATAAATAATGTACTCTTCATCTATGGTTTATCTGTCTTTTTACATTTAGGAAATACAACCCTAACATGGTCATTATCGTCGTTCGAAGCCAATAGCTACTAAAATGATCGAAAATTCTTCTTGCTTTCTTTTACCCCTCTCCTGTCCCTCATTGCAACACTCCTAAAAAAAAAAAAAAAAACATTTAAAACTGAGTGAAATTGTCCTGTGAATATATTGTGTAACACTCTTAGGTTTGGGCTTTACTCTTGGCAGTGAAACCCAAATAGAAACACTGTTTACTGAAGCAGTTTACCATCCTGATAGAAACGTCAAATCCCTGTCTGTGCATCAGTCTTTCCTGGAATGTTTTACTTGCTAACTTTTTGGTAAGCGACTGACCCGAATAACACCGACTGCCTGTTCTGTATGAGTCATACGGATAATAATTCTGTAGGTGTTGATACAGCGTTAACACTTTAGAGTTGATGACGTTGCTGATAATTAGTTCAGCAGTGAAAAATATGCACAAGTAAGTTGTTAGAGTTATAAACTAGTTATTCGATTACATCTTATAGGCTGTAGGGAGAAAATGAAATATAATAATAATAATAATAGTTATAAATATAATAAAATATGGGCTGGTGTGTGTGTGTGTGTGTGTGTGTGTGTGTGTGTGTGTGTGTGTGTGTGTGTGTGTGTGTGTGTGTGTGTGTGTGTGTGTGTGTGTGTGTGTGTGTGTGTGTGTGTGTGTGTGTGTGTGTGTGTGTGTGTGTGTGTGTGTGTGTGTGTATGAAAGAGCCTGAAGTATTAAAGCCTGAATTGATCTGTCAGTATATTCATTGGATGTGATAAATGGTTGACAAACTTTTATATATTTTTTTTTAATTATTATTATTATTTCTATTAATTTTATTGGCACAGCAGATGCCAAAGATATGTTTTTACCCTCATATAGATTCTAACCCTTAAGGGTTCAATGTTGTGTCAATTAAGAACTAAAACAACAAGCCATAATAGAAATCATAAAAGTCACTAAGACTACAACTGATACACGCACAAAAAAAAGATTAGACATAAACCAGCGATTCTAAAGATCTGCTCCTCTTGCATGTATCCTGCTCCTCTCTGCTGTATGTTTAATATATACTAAACCACTTTATTAGGAGACTTGGTACACTCATGCATTCATGCAGTTTACCAATAGCCGATCATAAACACAGTGTGCAATGCATAAAGTCGTGCAGATCCTCGTCAAACATCAGCATGGGGAGGGGGAATGGGATCTCCGTGACTTGGATGTTGGGGTCAGTCAGGTTGGTTTGAGTGTTTCAGAAACTGCTGATCATCTGGGATTTTTATCAGTAGTGTTCATACAGAGAGGTGCAAAAAATATAGAGAGTAACAGCAGGCAAAATTGCCTAGTTGATGAAACGGGTCTGAGAGAAATGGCCAGTTATGTTTGAGCTGATGTGAAGCCTATAGTAAATCAGATAAGAATTCTATAACCACTGTGAGCAGAAAGGTATGTTGATATACAGGACCCATCGAGCGTTAAGGTGGATGGGTTACAAGAGCAGATGAGCTCTATGGGTTTCTCTCCTGTCAGCCAAGAAGAGAAATCTGATGCTATGATGTGCAGAGGATCAGATTATGTTCTAACAAAAGTACATAGGATCAGCAATTTCTGGAAATAATCAAGCCAGTGTATCTGGCACTGACAACCATGCCAAAGTCACTGAGGTCAGTTTCCCATTCTGCTGTTTGATGTGAATATTAACCGAGGCTTTGGAGCTATATTGGCATCATTTTATGCACTGGCTTGATTGGCTACTTGCATGAAGCAGGTGTTTTGAATAAAATGGCCCATGAATGTACTTTAGTCATAGTAATTTCCAGTATGTTCATATTTACCCTGCAAAAGGTGCATGAAGGAATCAGCCAATGAGCTGCCCTCTATACTGTACATATCCCAGTCACATTTTGCTGGAGCAAACACAAAGCTTGGTTGTAAACTTCTAGCATAAAGCATTATAAAGGATAGATCCAAATAAGGTAAATAGAATTGTATTTTGATGCAGAAGTCTATAGCAATATTCAGTCCTGGTTTTCCCAGCATCTCTCCAGAGTGGCCTGTTATGGCCTCATGTCCAAATAAGTATGCTTTCTTCTGCAGTTTCTGAGAGCCATAGGAAGAATGTAGCACTCCAAAAAAAAAAAAGGGGGCCAGGGGAAAAAAAAAAAATACAGCAATATAATAATGTAAGATGCAAGGTTTCACAATAATTCTTTCCTCCAATGGACACCAAAGATCCTTCTCAATGGAAGGCAGAAGAATCCCTGGCATGTGGTGCGAGTTGCTCTGAGCTCTATGGATGTGTATAAAACCAAAAGAGATGACAGGAAATATCCTGTAGTCCCAGCAGGAGGCCTTAACGTTGGACTCTCGCATGTCCGTTGCTCAGCTTGGCCCGTGGGATGCTGATCCGCTCCCCATAGTGCGAACTCGCGCTTGGCGAGAAGGTCATGCTGCAGTCGTTCTTCACGCTCTGGGGCTTGTTCTCCTTGGATGGTTCTGCATGCACGACCGAGCTCATGTTCACATGCTTCTTTAGTATCACGGTCTATAGAGGAAAAAAACAAAATACCAAAAGACTTCATTAAGAAACTCATTGCTCACCTTCAGCAGGGGAGGAAATCTCTACCAGCTTTTCAGCTTAAGTGTTTCTTACTTTGTGAGTAGCAATCTATTAGCAGTAGCAACAGGAAAAGAGCAATTCCTTCCCCATTATACTATACGGTACAAAAGGTCCGTAGTTGTGAGAGAGACGTTTAGAACTTTAGAAGAAATGTCTTTTAATAAATCAAATGTTTGCCTCCATGATGAATAAATACATAAATTCCAGTTACAGCTGCACAATGACACATATTCATAAACAACAAGGATTCTAGGTCATTTTCCAGCCATATAAAATACACTTGATTTACTATGTCTTTAAATTTTCTTTTCTTGACCAGTCTTACAGCTGGTAAGTGTCATATTTCTGTCAAAAACAAAGACTTAAAAAAAAAAAAATCCTGGGAGTGTGCTTACCTTTTTGGGTGCGTTATAGCAGGACATCTGTATGCAGTTTTTCTTCTTGTTAACGAGAAAAGCCACGATAAAAAATATGACTATAGTCATGAGGAGGGCAGCCAGAATCCAGGCTACTGACTGATAGATGAGGGACATTTCCACCTCGGCTGGGACATCGCTCTGGACTGTACCATCTTGAAAAGATGAAAGTTTCACATTAAAATTTCACGTGTATTAGCATTTCTATATTACATTATGTTTACACAGATGTGCCAACATCGCTAATAGGAATTTTATTTATTTTTTTACCACAAATATCCAGGATACTCCCCCAGATGTTTCTGTTGACTAAGCAGCAGTAAGAAAACATTGAATCAAAAGTCCCACCCACTTCTGTTTACCTAAATTCGAGGTTAAAGTCAAACTAAAAGAGAAATACAGTAACTGCTTTCAGAGGTAAATATGCATCTTTTGCTACGTCTTACTTTATTTGTTTTGACCTTCATTTTAGTTGAAATCAGGGGTGTAGTTTCTGGTGGTATGGGGGCAGATAACACCCACCCCCATATTTGTATTACTATGATCAACTAAACCAGAGTTCCTTTCTGTTATACAACTATTGTGTCGCAACACAGTGCTTAATTACCGCCATTTGACAAGGAAAGCACAGGTTACATTGAAGATAAAGACATGAGCAGTCCAACAGACTGATTTGCATTGAGGGAAAGTAAAAAAAAAAAAAGAAATACTCATAAAGCGGAAGGATAATATGGTGTAATCTAGCTAATGACAATGTAACAAACAACTCCGGTGTACTGTAAGTGAACAGGATAGGCTTTGAACACGTCGTCCTTATATAGCTTTCGACGTAAAAGTAGCAGCAGAGTAGATACACAGAAGGAACTAACAGGAGGTAATGAAACTGTAGACCTAAGAAAGTGTCTGGAAGCATAGCTTTTTACACTTTAACCCCTCCAGTATTTAAACCAAATCTACCCCATGCTTGAAACAGCAGAAGAAGATAGTTTACAGCTGTCTCACATATAAACCAAGGCAAGAGGTCACTCTGTTTGTCTGAGTTCTGGCCTGGGTTTATATAATATATGGTTGTGTTGATCAGTTCCAGGTATATGGTCTCTATGGACTTTTTGTTTTGTTGTGAGTCCATAACACACCCAGCTCATCCAAGCCCGTTATAACTCGGGTGTATAAGAACCTAGAATAACAGACAAATGTGCAGTGCATCAGTACTCTAGGACTTGCATCAAGAACCTCAGTTCTTTCACTGAGCATATGGAAATATCCAACTAACTCAGTATTTCCTCTGATTCTCCTTGTGCTCAGATCGTTCTTATTGGAGAAGCCTATGGCTGTAATGTTTACAGATGTTGATGGTGTTTGTGGTAGAATTCTACCTGTAACAGGAACTACTGTATACACTGTGGTCCAAACTTCTCTCGCAGTGACTGCAACAGTGTCACCGGTTTTACTTATAGGTTTAATGGTTGTTGTAGCTATCACCGGCACGGAGGTTGTTGTAACATCTATGAACAGAAAACAAAACAAGAACAAAATAAAACATCAGTGGTGTAACCGTCATTGTTTCATTTGCAAAATGTTTCTACCTCAATAGAAAACTCTGTTGTACAGCACAGATAATACTCTCATGAGTATTGGCCATAGACATAAAACCATCATTCATTCATTCATTTTCTACCGCTTATCCGAACTATCTCAGGCGTCATCGGGCATCAAGGCAGGATACACCCTGGACGGAGTGCCAACCCATCACAGGGCACACACACTCTCATTCACTCACACACTCACACACTACGGACAATTTTCCAGAGATGCCAATCTACCTACCATGCATGTCTTTGGACCGGGGGAGGAAACCAGAGTACCCGGAGGAAACCCCCGAGGCACGGGGAGAACATGCAAACTCCACACACACAAGGTGGAGGCGGGAATCGAACCCCAACCCTTGGAGGTGTGAGGTGAACGTGCTAACCACTAAGTCACCGTGCCCCCACACATTAACACACATTTAAGCAAAAAAGTAAGCAAAAACGCTGGAAATTAAACATACAGATATTACACCAAGAGGTGCCTGTGTATTAGCTGCACCCTAAAGAATGACCAGTGAACTTGGTGATTTTAAAACAACAACAACAAAATTTTAACATTACTTTACATAATGCTTCAGGCAGACTGAATTCTCTTTCTATGATATGCCACCATTACCCAGGTGAAATGAATTCACTTGTATGTATATAGTGCTTGTAACAGTAGACCGTCAGATTGTCACAAAGCAGCTTTACCCAAATTTATATTTAAATTTATCCCTAATGAGCAAGTTAGAAGCGACAGTGGCGAGGAAAATCTCCCTGAGAGAAAAAAGGAAGAAAAAGAAAAAAGTTTCAAATGTTAATTAAAACTCTAATGCTGCTGCTCATGGAGTTTCTTTTAACACACTTAAGCATTAAGACATCATTTTAAGTTTTATTCTACCATTATTTTTGTACACAGGAGCCCTTTATTAAAAGCAAATAATTACCTAGTATTAATTACATTTTATAGATATCATTAAGTCTCTTTTAACCCCAAGTTTCTTCCAATCTTATCATTTGCCGATTTGCACCCACCAGCTAGCTGTCCTCTTTTTGAACTGTTGCTCTGCTGCTGTCAATCCGGATGACACTGGAGAATCTGAATATAAAACAAGTCCCTTCTAAAACGGTATGCTTTATTTCCAAAATGTTAATTTGCATAACTAAGAAATTAATTTTAGTAACTATTATCAACAGGTTCAACTGTTCACAGATGGAGACTTGAGTGCAAATCTGTTCGTATCAATTGCAATCACAAGCCAGGGTGTTACATAGCATTTCAAGTGCTATAAACCATGAGCTCCCAGATGGTTAAGATTGGCTATAGTCACTCTGGCTGCCACGAGAGACAGTAATGTCATAAATACTGCTCTTTTAGACTTCTGTTCTTTGAAATTTCAATAACCTAGCATGGTACAAGTACAGTGATCCCTCGTTTATCGCGGTTAATGGGGACCGGAACCCCTCGCGATAGGTGAAAATCCGCAAAGTAGGATTGGCCCCCCCCCTAGGAATTTCTGTACATGAGTGTGGGTACCAGAATGTTTAAAATAAGTATATTTATGCTTTATATATATTACTTAAATCTATTTAATTATAAAACCTTAATATTATACACTCACTCACTCACATATATTTTACTTAAATCTATTTAATTATAAAACCTTAATATTATACATGGCGCTTAGGAGGCATCGTAAGGGCTTAACGAAAAGTTAATTTCGAACACAACACTAAGATACGCGAGACACAGTTGACAGCGTGAACGAGAGTGGCGAGATACAACAAGGGAAGAAGCTGGGAGTGGATGCGATGATGCGCAGCCAATCAGCTCACGGGATACATCCACTCGTGCTCTCATTTGTCGATCTCGCGCCGGGAACCAATCACCTGCCTTGTCGGAGTGGGTATGTACAAAGCCTCTGAGAGAGTTTCTCTCTTTGTCTGGCATCCTGGGAAACCGTTTCTCTCACGCATCACGATGAAACGACGCTGCTTTCCATGATACGGCTGCAGATATGGCGGTTTTCCACGATGCACTGAGGCCGCGAAACTTGAACCGTGAAGTGGCGAGAGATTACTGTAATTGTATTGCATTTCTTGTATACGCCATATAATCAACAGTTTACACCTCAGGCCAGAATTGACTTACCCAGACACTGTGGACAGCACTGTCCCTTACGAAGCACTGGCACCTTGCATCTGGCAGCTGGACATTGCTGGGAGAAACACTGAATGGTCCCATTGTTGCAAATGCAACTAGTGCAGGCATTTGGTTTCCATGAATCACCAGCCAAGAGTATGTCCCCATCACTCGAGGTGCAATATTCTCTTTGGCTGTTATTGACAGGAAGTAAGTTGGGTTTTTCGTCTGCAAGACAAATGTACAAAGTGTACATAGTAAACATGAGTGATTCGTTTCCATTTTCCAGTAACATAGTAATGATAGCAGGCTATGGGTTCGTAGATAAGACTCGAGTTTATTTGTAAATTCCGGTCATCATTCTCTTAGTGGTTTCACTACAAGCTACATCTTGCCCTGTGATGAAAAGTGGGGTAACAGTGGCTGCAGACATTTGATCAACGATCAAGATTTGACAGTCTGTATTATGAGATTGAAATATTTTTCCACTTGGAGGTGGGGCACGATAATAATAGGCCGTCTCTGAGATTTTAGTCCTGTACGAATCATATCAGTCATATGAGTAGATTTTTTCACAGAATGTACACGAGTTCATGAGGAATCTATGATGTAGTTTACCTTTTATAAAAAGTTTATTCTCACGCAAGTCGGATATGTGGTCGGTGCCTCTTACCACATGGACAGTGGTACTGACTATGTGAAGGAGATCACAAAGTGAAACAACCCTGCACAATTCTTTCCCTAGGGTGGCCATGTAAAGGCATTCAGTATGGCCGGGTGGATTTATTAGTCTGGGGTACGTAGTAAAGTGCCCCTGTAGTGAGCCGTTGCCTCTCACCAATCAAACTGCTTGCCTGCAGAAATATGCTAATAAAATTCTATCTCTCTGACCCTTGTTGTACATCAGATGAACTTAAACCATCCTTCATTCTGATTTGCTGCATAAATGTGCAACTGGGGAAAAGCAGAAGTTCTAAGGTCAGGGTACCATCTGTTTACAATCAGCGTTCTTTCATCTTATCTGAAGACTATATGCATTTAAGGTGTCTTAGAAACGGGGAAAAAAAGCTTAGAATTGTTTCCAGATTAGAAGGATACCATGGCAGCTGTGGCAGCAGGTTCCTTTGGTCCTGGTTGGTGTCTGGCAGAGGGCAGGGGGGCATACTTCTGTGTCACACAGCACTCGGCCTTGCCTGCAGGTACAGCGAGTGCATTCATCCAGGTTCCAAGTATCACCTTCCACATAAAGCTCGTCTCCAGGAGCTTGGCAAACTACCATGTCCATTCCCTCAGGACGCCCGCTGCCTAACTCCTCTGAATCAAACCCAGAGAATTGAATAGTGGTTAGTTAACAATAAATATTTAATTATGTTGTCCTTAAAAAAAAGTTAATAAAGCACATTACAGAGTAAGTTCTACTCTTAATTATTGCCAGGTATTGTTAAAGTAAATGGGTTGTGTTAATTCCTTTTGACTCAGTTTTTGGCTCTTGGCATTGTTTGCCTTTTTCCAGCCTGAACATTTTTTTTTTGCCAAGCATTTTTGAAACTTTCCTCAGACACAAACTTCCAGACAGGAACAGTCTCGGGCTTCTAGCATGATATCTCAAAAAGTCGCATGGTGAGAATAAAATAAAGTGCTGAACATGTGCTAGGCAGCTTTTTGGTATTTTGTTGGGGGTGGATGATATTGGAGTTTAGCTTGGTTAAGGGCAGGTGAGAGATGCTTGGATTTGGTGGGGTTCATTCCACCACTTTCTGGTCAGTTAGTTGCCGGCATAGTTTCTAGGTGTGGTGTGTTTGCTTTGTGATTCACTATTTTGCTCAGAAAACATAAGGCAATGGAGAATTAGGTATAAAACGTGTATAAACACATCAGGGAACTTATTGAAGCTAAAAGTAGCTCGCAAATAGCTGATTTATACTGTAAGGGAAGTTACAGAGCACCATCAGTTACAGAGATCAAGATTTTAGACTCTGTGCGCTTCTTAAAATACAGGTGGAACGTCAAACTACAAAATTCCATTCAAATGGCACATCTAATCATTTCCTATATTGTGTGTCACAATGGCATGATGGCCCAATAATGTATTACCGCTTAATATAAACATGAGTGGAAAGTAGTAATGTTGTAATATTACAGTGAGTCCAAAATTCTGAGGACACACAGAAAATTAGAAACCTTTTTTGTATACGTATAACTTTTTGCCATTTCCCTGTTTCTTCTTTGCTGCATAAAAAAAACATCACAAGAAAACAAAACAGAAAAATGTCTGAAGATTTCTGTTACAACAAGAGGTTGCCAGATTTTAGGCTGGAGATTAAAGGTGGGGTGCACGATGTTTGAAAGCCAATGTTGACATTTGAAATCACCTAAACAAACACGCCCTTAACCCAAATGGGTGTCACCCCTGTATTAATAGCTCCACCCCACACATACATACGCAACCCGGGCAACTATTATGGCGGAACCTGTTGGGGAAGCTGACCACGGCTATATTTTTTTTTTATCAATAAATGAACACAATGAGTAATACTATGGTAATACAAATGTGTTTTTGCAGTACCGTGTGTTGTACCGTGAAATGTTTATCTCCGTTTCACGCGGAAGATGTTCAGTTCTCTCCAGCGCTGGACAGCTGATACTATATTAACACGTGTCCTACTTCTTGCCTTATCGTAAGCCTTTCTTCGCTTTTTGTTTTTATCCTCCATGTCAATGTTTCAATCGTTTTCTGCTAATGTCAGACATGCGCACTGAACACTCTCTTCACCGCATATTGACAAGACACGCCCCTTTCTGCTCATTGGCTACACGTTTGTTTTGTTAGTTGGTCCAACTCAGTTTTCTGAAGCATTTCTCAAACAACGTACACCCCACCTTTAACCAACAATGGCCTTTTTCTAATATAATTCAGTTATGGCAACAAATCTAATCTTTGTTAATATGTACATGGACCAAGAATATGGGGAAATGTTTACTGCAAGAAATATATAAATATATATTCGTTTTATATTTTAAAATAGAAAACCGTCGGTGTCTCTGTTGTTGTTGTAACAGAAAACAATGCAGACGAAACCGTTCATTCACACCAAGTGGCTATTATAGTAAGTACACAACACTGTACATGGAAGCTTTGTAAATGTACACACAATAATGAAGTTTCTTTATTTAATGCAACAAAAAGGAAATTGGAAAATGGCACGTTTATTTTTTTTCCCGTCTTCTTCTAAATGTAAGCAAACTTGTCCTAGTGATCACGTTAACCACAGTACTTTCTACAAGAGGTCCGGTTCTCTGTGAGTCTTATCCTTTCCACTGAAGCATGTTTTCAGACTTACATGCCAATGGATTGGATTTAATTGTATTGTAAGTTTTTCCACAAACTTGTAGACTTTAAGTGCCACATGAAACACTAAATACTAAAAAACTCTGAAATGCATGTTAACTTTTCTTTTACTGCTAATATCATTTATAAAGAAAACCTTCGAAGCACTGGCATCATACATCATCATACCTCTCCTACATCATCATCATCTCATACATTTAGGCCAATGATTATATCTATGAAATCAGTAACATTTTTTATTTACAGTAATTTGTAGCTACGTGTAAATTATTAAGAGGTTTCGCACTGCTAGTAATTAAGAAATTGCTGAAAGAAATAAAATCAGAAAACACTGTGAAGGTTTTTAGTAAAGCTGGAAACATTTAATACTAGCTTTTAGAGCATTCTTTGTTAAGTGATGTTTTATTTTTTAAGCCAAAACTTGAAGGACACACTCAATTACACTGCAAGAACTGCCATAGAGACAGGAAAATTAAATAATTATGTTAAGGACAGGAAGGCAGAAATGCTTGCAATAACCAATAACCATCTTTTTCTTTTGCTTTCAGGCAAACCACCAAATATCAAGAACTGACACGTAATTATTGTGTGCTCAGCTCCAAACTCCATTAAATCCATCATTACACTGGTAAATAATTCTGACTCCAATGAAATCCTTTTGCTCTGGTTTGTACATACCCTCACAGCTGGGACAGCACTGATGCGACCTGAGCACTGGGTTTGTACAGCTGGGAGCAGGGCAGGAGATGAGGACACACATCTCACGTCCAGCGTGGCAGTAACAGTCCCTGCAGCCGTCATGCCAGCTCTCGCCCTCTTCGAACTGCTGGCCATTCGCAGTCAGGCAGTGGCTGCTCACTGGCACAGAAGCGGTAGTGCTAACACTACGCTCACTCTCTGAAGAGAAAATACACATATTTTACTTGTTTATTTTTCTTTATTGATATTTTCAGAGGATTCTAGGATGGATATTTTTCTGCCATTTAACTTTATCACTGGTAAACAAGTGAATTCATAGTAAGGGTTTGTAAAGAATTACTATTACCAAAATATGCCCAAAAGATATATATATACCCAAACTATGTGCTTTATCTTTACCACAACTGAGAGGACACATAGTTTGAGAATATTTATTTGCACACAAGGTGCCATGTAAACCAAGTCCCTGGGCCGGATATGCATTTGTTTGTTTCATGTCCTAGAATAGTCATTTATTTATTAACAGGAAGAAAGGACAGGGAACTGATCCAGATGTTTCAAGATCGAGTTCAACAACTCAAGATGTGCTCTTCAAGTCTACACTTAAAAGAAAACCCTGGGAATAATGTATATCCTAAAGTGCAGCATTTCATAAATTAACTCATAAGAATAAATCATCTCAAGCTGGCACTATTAAAAGGCACTTTATATTAAATCTTCATGAATGTGGAGCTGTTTTCATTCATCCTTTTAGTTAAAAAAAAAACCCTTTAATGGTGTTGGCTGAAAAGAACCAGTCGTCGTTCCAGTCCCGAGCTCAATTTCGCACTGAGGAACTGGAAGGATGTGAAAGATTGAAAGATTTTTAAGTGTACTTTGAAAGAAAAATATTCATCTCTATATTGTATCTGCCACTGCGATGCAAATCTATTATACATCACACAACTCGTTGCGACTGTAGACACGAGGTTTACACAAATACCGTGACCAGAAAATGACTATTTGCTGCATTATGGCCATCAGCAAAACCCATGTGCATTTTTTACTTCATTTCCTTTCCTTTAACTGACGTCTACAGATCATGCATTAAAGACTAATGGGACATTGGGGATTGAAAATGCCCTCTACATTAATCCTGTATGTCAAAAAACGCACATCAGGGAGTTCTCCTGACTTTTCAGCATGCTAAATGTCATGTATTCCTTCAACATCTTCTAATAACACTTAATAATGTTTTGACCACTCGCTTACCTTTGCAGAGGCAGATGTGGCAGCCTTTTCTGTTCTGCATATAGCCGTCGCTGCACTGCTTGTCACATGTGAAGGGCGGACACTTAATGCAGCGACACATCTCACAGCCGTGTTTATTTCTCCTGTGGAAATACGATCATACTATCACGCAAGGTACCGTAGGAAGCTAGCATCAGTCACCAGCTTGCTTAGTGCTCACAGATAAAGACAGTTACTTAACTAAATATTCTAGGTTGATGACTATTTTCTATCTTGTTCTAAATGATATACAGTAAATACAAGATACGATCAGGAGACACACTATTCTAGGTTGCTTTTTAAAGAAAGCTCGCAAGAAACGTTCACAGGACATCTGGTTGAGACTAGAGGTGTGCACATCTGGACTGGGGTTCCATGAGATGCAACACAATAAGTCACGCAAGAGGGACTATTTTGATTTCCTGCAGCCAGTACAAACAATGTGAGACATAGACCACATCCATTATATAGGAACATTCTGCGTTCATTCATGTTCTCCTTGGTCAGGGTAAGGATGGTTTAGCTTAGGCTAATAGGTTGTATATATTTGGAGAATCAGAACCAAGTAAATTAATTAGAAATTATTGTAGGCAGATACAAACGAAAATTGTAAACTGTGTTTTTTTTGTTTGTTTTTAGCTCAAATTGAAATCAGTTATAAACTTGAAGGATGTAGCTGAGGTTGAGGAACCTCTGTCAGAGCTGATACCTCAGCCTAATGGAAGGGTTTTAAGACGGCATAACGGTAACGGTTTTATATATTTAAATTAATAAATGAGAACAAAATCTGAACACTCCTGTACTCCTTTAGGTTTATCCTTTAGTTGCCTTTTGTCACAAGAACTCACTTTTTTCTTACTGTACATCCTACTTTCCCTCTGCAAGCTAAAGATCATTCTAAACTGCCAGCAGAAGTGTTATCTTGCAAGGCCTAGCAAACCAAGCCAACAATAAACCAAATAGTCATGGCAGTCCGGACGCAACAACAAAAATCTAACACCGAGTTTAGAGTTTACAGACATATTCATAACTTCACCCATTCCTATTGCTCCTGCCTTTAAGAATCCCCCTGAGCAATCTGTGTACATGGGAATACAAGTCAACAACACAACGCCCTCTTTCCCTGTCGCTAATTATGAAAGGTACACTGTAAAGACCACAAAGCCAGATGGTCAAGCCCAGAAACACCAGGGCATATGGTTTTGCTTTCTTCCCTACTATATTACTTCTCTTTGAAGAGTCCAGATAAAAGCAGCACCCCAAATTTAGCAGGATCCATGTGGTGCACACACAATTCCATTACTAACAAAGCACACACAAAGTCTCTGCACTTCTCTTAACCATGTGATTCACCGAATTCTTACAGTTTCCGATAAGAAAATGTCTATTCTGGTGTGTAACGTTTGTGCAAAAGAAACACATCTTTAAGATGCAGTCACATTTTTTGTGCGCGTCTGATGTGATTCTGTATATGATACTAAAAATCTGTCACTCATTTGGTTAATTCATCCATCCATTCATTCATCAATCCTATACAGAGGTGAGGGAATCTTTCCTTTATTTTTATACATTGCTCAGCAATTCCTTCATTTCTTGGAAGGTCTAGATTAATGTCGTTATGTGTTGCTTCCTCACATTCATGATTATCACCAATTTGTACGCCGCACACAGGTCGGTGCAGTAGCAGTGAGATTTTGCTCTCTTGCTGAAACAGCAGAATTGTGTGTATTAAGGCAATGGACGCTGGAAACTCACGGTGTACAAACACAGAAAGAGTTGTCCTGTGACCTTTCAAAATGGGCTTTGTTTAAATTTGGACTGTGGAATTTCACCAGGGACTATAGCTGGCTTGACAAATTCCATCGTGCCTCTTCCAATAGCCTCGTTACAGCCTGTCAGATCAGATGATATTTTAGTTCCACTGAGAAGGGGAAACGATTTAAGTCCCCTATTGTTCAGAGTCCCGGGGTACTGCACTGTGCCAAATGTTTAGTTCAAACAACCTGCCCTATGCACACTGTGATCACACTAGGACTTACATTTTTCACTTGGACCGTACTGTAAAAGTCATGCTAATGAGGCTCTTCTTCCCAGAAAGCAGAGAATTCTGGGTCAAATACTGTCAAAGTCATGCTATCGAGTCCAGAAAGCAGAAGATTCAGTGTTGCTTAGGTATATGCTTAGGGCCTGTTGAGTCAACTGAAATTGTATTTAGTGCCAAATGGTAAACAGTCATAGTGCAGATTTTTTCTAATGGCATTTGGTATCTGGATCTGGGCAAATGACCCAAATGCAAGCAATACATACAAGCGGCTAGCTGTAAGCTTTGCTCTGAGACATTGTCTGGTCAAGGATGAATTCTGGAATTGTTTTAGCAGTTTGATTCAGATTTTGGATTTCATGGTGGTACGTGAGCTAAATGAATCCTTAAGTGTGAGCCAGAACTGGACCATTTGCAATCAGCATGCAACAGGCAGATGAAGCAGTAATGACCTTCCAGTGCCCATTTTCTGAATTGTTAGGCAACGGAATTACCGACAGTCTTTTTATAGCAATCATTTCCAACTACTTGTGGTCTCATTTATCATTTTTGGAGAAGTCACCGAAGCATCAAACGTATGAAACCCCAAAACAACAAACATATTCAAAGCAGAGCCTTGTCTCTTCATGGGCCAGTATAAATATATAAGAAGGAGAGACAGCTGGACAGAAGGATAAATGGGATAAAGCCTGTGCTTCCTGCTTGTATTCTCCCCTGAGGCAGTCACTGGCACTCGGTGAATACCCCAGCATTCCCATCTTCAGAAGAGGAAGACTTTCACTGAATCACGTTATGATTATAAGTGACTGTTGTTATGAAACACAGAGATGCTTAATGAAATTAAGAGGCCTGGCTTAGAAGTGAAGGTCTGTGGGTAGTAGAGAAAAATCCATGAGACATCATGATTAAGAAACCTTGAAAGGAAGCAGACTCAAAATGGAACTCATCCTCTTCTGAGTGATGCCCGAAAGTGGGATTACATATATATTGCATTACAGTATACAGTTTTAAAAGAGTAAGGTTAAACAGTACTAGTGGGTTTAGAGGATTACACTCTATATTGTTCAGAAAACTCCCTGAGATAGAATAAAGAAGAAACCTTGAGACTCATAAGGGAACACATCCTTTTCTGGGTGACACCGGAGAGTGTGGATCATCTAAATAATCTCTGTACTGCGTATGTGTACTATAAAGTCATACACAAATTAATATGTCTGAAAGAGTGTTCAGTATGAGCATCAGGTTACAGCAGAACATTTCAGGTACAAGTCTATGTTATCCAAGTAACATCCGGGGAAGTGGGGGCTCAGTGGCTAAAGCACTGGGCTGTTAATTGAAAGGTTTATGAGTTTTAAGCAAGGCTCTTAACCCTTCAGTTGTATTAATGCAATAAATGTAAGTCACTCTGGATAAGGGCATCTGCTAAATGCTGTAAATGTAAATGTAAGGGTAATACTTGGGCATACACTGTGCTATCTCACTCTCACTCATTTTCTACCGCTTATCCGAACTACCTCGGGTCACGGGGAGCCTGTGCCTATCTCAGGCGTCATCGGGCATCAAGGCAGGATACACCCTGGACGGAGTGCCAACCCATCACAGGGCACACACACACTCTCGTTCACTCACACACTCACACACTATGGACAATTTTCCAGAGATGCCAATCAACCTACCATGCATGTCTTTGGACCAGGGGGAGGAAGCCGGAGTACTCGGCGGAAACCCACGAGGCACGGGGAGAACATGCAAACTCCACACACACAAGGCAGAGGCGGGAATCGAACCCCGACCCTGGAGGTGTGAGGCGAACGTGCTAATCACTAAGCACATGTGATCTTATGGTCATTTGGTTAGAGATAGAGGAAAACATTTTAAAACAACAACATTTAAGGCAGCAGTGGACTTACACATAGCCATATGGGCAGGTCTTTCTGCAGGTCAAGGGTCTGCACTCAGAGGGTATGCTGCATTCACATACTTTACAACCAAATTCATCCTTCTTATATCCCATGGGGCACTGCTTGTTGCAGTAGCCAGACAGTTTAGGGCAAGAGTTGTCTGAAACAAACAAACAAAACAACAAAAAAAGACACTTAATGTTTCTTAATGGTGTGTATAAGCTGACAGGTTTACATAGATAATCAGATACAAATGTGTCATATCTTCCCAAAGCAGTGCCTTAATATAATGAATATAAAACCAATGTACGATCATTTGCTGTTGAGTCTAAGGTTAGCTTTTGTGCTTTGTGTCTAAGCAGAGTGCCATACAGCACTCCAGGGTGATAACTATGGGGCCAAATCTATGCGTCACTTGTTTGAAGAGCATGATGAATCACTACTGACACATTAAGTGGCTTATAAAATCACTGGACACCAATTCCATTAAATAAAATTGTGGAATTATTTGGAATAGCAGATAAAAATCAAAAAGGGAACCCACAGACTCAAACGGTGGGCTTAAATATCAGGACTAGGGTGAATTCTGCAAAGAATTGGGAGAAGTATACAAGTAAATGGAAAGAAGCTTAGATGCAACTATATCTTTTTTTGTTCTATACAGAGATGGGGGACTCGAGTCATATGACTTGACTCGAGCCAGACTTAAGTTGCAAATTTGAGACTTGAGACTTGCTTGACAAATATTAAAAAAAAAGGTTCAACTTGACTTTGACTTGACCTACTTGACTCGGACTTGAGTTAAAGGACTCAGAGTTGGGGGACTCGACTTGACTCTAGTCAGACTCGAGTCGCAAATTTGAGACTTGCTTGACAAATATTAAAAAAAGACTCGACTTGACTTTGACTTGATATTCATGACTTGAGACTTGACTCGGACTTGAGTTAAAGGATTCAGAGATGGGGGACTCGACTTGAGATGGGGGACTCGACTTGACTCGAGTCAGACTCGAGTCGCAAATTTGAGACTTGAGACTTGCTTGACATAAAAAAAAGACTTGACTTGACATTCGTGACTTGAGACTTGTGACTTTCACATGTGTGACTTACTCTCATCTCTGGTTCTACATTACTGGACACTATCTAACACATCGAAGTATCCTTGGTTACTGAAAATGAGATCATTTACTTTGGATATGTCCTATATATAACTACACTACACATGGCTAAATGTTTGTGGACACCTGATCATACACTCGTACGTGCTTTTTGATCATTTAATTCCAGATGTAGTCCCTCCTTTACTCTTATATTAACCTCCACTCTTGTGGGAAGGCTTTGCAGTAAATCCTACAGTGTAGCTGTAGTTGTGCTCATTCAACTACAAGGGAATAGTGATGTTTGGTCAGGAGGTCTGGGGTCCAGTTCATCCCAAAGGTGTTTAGTGGGGTTAAAGTCAGGATTCTTTGTAGGACACTAAAACTTCTTCCACTCCAACCACGCAAACTATAAACCTCGGTTTGCAGAAACATGGTTGGGCCTCTTAAATCCATTGAAAGGATATTCTTAATGCAAAAGCATATAAAGACATGTTATACTGTACAATTGTGCTCTACAACTTTGTAGCACAATTTGAGAAACAGCCTCATTTGAGTGTGATGTGCAGAAGTCCACATACTTTAGCTATTTAGTATAAATATTGACGTCAAAGCAGATATCAGACTATGCGTATGATTTGATAAAGAAAGCATAGGTGGCATATGGAAGGACAGGCGTTTACTTACTGGATAGACACTGGCAGAGAAGACAGCCATTGTGATCCTGCTCAAATCCAAAAAGACATTCATGTCCTGACAGAGAGCAGTTTTCAAGTGGGGGACACAGTAATGGGCTCACAGTCTCATACGAAGGCTCTGAAAGGACATATGAAAAAACACTAAAATGATTTGATGAATGTCCTTTAAAATGATTATTATATTAAAATATGATGGACATTCAAGGCATTAGCTTTTTCTAAACAGATAAAATCATAAATATGGCTTTTACTCATTCTTCCATTTTGCATAGAATCATAACATCTGAATGTGGAAGAACTGATTAATATAATGATGCAGCATCACTGTAAAAGTGAACACCAACGTCCAAGGCAACTGGAGCTAAAGGCAAAATAACAGTGGACCTAAGAGCTTTTTAGGCTCTGAAAACTTTCCATGTTGGCTAACAAAGTAGTCGCTGTCTGTGAAATAAATTCCAAACCAGACACGAACTTGAAATTATTTTTAAGACCGTCTATTAAAATCAAAGTGCCAAATGCTGCGCTAATGTTTACCAGCACCAGAACAGAAACACAGTCAGTGTTGATTCTTTACTTAGATGCTTCCTGACACCTGACTGAAATACATCATTGGTTTGTTATTCATTCATAAAAAAAAAAAAATGTTGGTTGACAAGTTTATGCAAAATCTGAGATAGAAGGCAAGCTGGAGATTGGGTAGTAAATGGAAAGATAGAAGAGATCGAGTGCTGTAAAAATAGCATTTTAGACAAAGCTCGGGCTAAGTGACGAATTTATTATTTCGGTATGTAATTTAATTTAGATAAAATAAATTATACACTGACCGCATTTGGCAGACACACTTAACCAGAGTGACATACAAACGTTCTGTGAATTCATTATCAATGAATACATTAAAGTTGCCCTTCCACACAAAACCGTTTTTACTTGTATTTTTTTGTTATGTTAGGTCCCTACGTGTTTGTGTTGTGTCGGGAATGTTAAAAATGAACCGCTACCTCCCCGGTCAGCTCTAGCCACTGACAAGAAATAAGTGGAGAAATCAGGTCAGTTAGAAAAACTGCTCAGAGTGACATAGAAATGATTGAGTTCATTACTATTCATGAGCTCTCCCACTTGAGACCACGCCCACAGAATACGTGTAGCTCAGTGAGTTTCCTATACAGCAAGGATGGCTGAACGTCAATATACCTGAAGAAGCCATTCTGCCACAAATCCAGGTGATTGTAAACAAAGTTCCTCTATCTTAGGCTACTTATTGCGCTGGGTGAATGAATAGTCATGCTCTCATATCCTAGCGGTTAGCCAATCGGAGCCAAGCAGCATAGCTCATTGAATATTAATGAGAACTGACGCAAATCGAGTTGAGTCTTCCTGCAGGCTTTCTATACCACACAAAAATGTTACAGAGTCCATGGTAAACTTCAGACATTACCACAAAAGTAATGAAATACGTGTGGCAGGGCATCTTTAACACCGGTTCTCTAGGTTGCAGACACAGGTATTGTTCATTTTAATATACACACAAAACAAGCAGGGAAAATATGTGTTTCAGGAAGAGGTAGGTCTTCACCTGTCGTTTGAAGATGGCCAGTGACTTAAATGGGGAATGTGGTGGCTTAGTGGTTAAGGAGTTGGGCTACCAGTCGGAAGGTTGTGAGTTCGATTCCTACGTCCATAAAGCTGCCACTGAGCAAGGCCCTTAATCCTCAATTGCTCAGTTGTATAAAAATGAGATAAACATGTAAGTCACTCTGGATAAAGGTGTCTGCTAAATGCTGTAAATGTTCAAAAGTTCTAGGGGAAGTTCATTCCACCACCTTGTTGCCAGAACAGAAAGAGTCTTGCTGTATACCATAGAGTATAGTACTATCATATACTGTAGTCTTGCCATATAGTAAAACTATTTCTGTGTATGGCAGTAATCACATTTTTACTTTTAGTAGTATTGCTGGTAATAACACTATATGTAACTGCACACTGTAAAAAAAAAACAAAAAAACTGTTTCACGTGGCCAATTTTGTCATTTCCAGGCAGCAACACTTATCACAGTCTCAGCTGTCTGTTGAATGTGAATACCTCTCAAAATGTCAATTCTGTGATAAGATTCATGCTTAAACGCTAACATCACTGGCAGCAGCACTCTCCAGGTTTTAGTGATTATGGATAAACGCAGACGCGATTATCTCACAGTGATTCTCCTTATCTGGAAACTTTGAGGAATGAATCGGCCTCTCACAGTAGTTCGAATTTTACAGTCGTCTCTCCCCCCAAACCACTGACATCACATCTGTTGGTATTTAGATGATGTCAAAACGAGACCCTCAGCTTAAGGGGTGGTTTCCGCGGGCAGCGCTCGCTGTGATGGCACGTGTGTAACCCACTAATGCCTCTCCATGCTGGCAGACAGAGAACCAAAAGGAGCTGTTACTAATTATGTTCACTTAGAACAATATTCTCCTGTTAAAAGAAGGCAGGTTGGGTTCCATTTGAAAGGTTCGGCCTATAAAGAGCGAAGCTTGAGCAGTCTAAGGAATGCCTGCAGGCGTGTTTTAATGAGTTGTGAGGAGAAACGTGCACGCTGGTGCCACTGGATCACTAACACGCTATAGAAAGGTGAGACATTACACATGCAGTTACCTTAAAAGGATTACACTGCACTTTTGTGCATTTAGATTAACCAGAGCTACAGACATCACGAGCTACATCGAAATCGGACTTTGCCTGCCTTATTTGCCATTTCATGCTAAATGTAGTGCCAGCTGTTCCTAACACTCTCTAAGCCAGAAGTCTGGAAGGCTGGAATTGTAGGATATTGCAGGACATTACAGAAAGAAACCTTCTCTAATTTTCAATACATGTGTAAGGGCTTTAGTTCAAATTCTAGTAGAAGAAAAAAACCTCTCAAACATACACAGACTCTAAAAGAATGATCGTGACAAACGGTGTTCTTTTCAGGAATATAATTTAGGATTAAAATTAGGAAGTTCATTAAATAAAAATGAAAAGGAAGACGGGTCGCCAAAAAAAGTTACTGGAATTGCCTTTAACAGGAATGTACAAATCAGCTTAAGCTAGCTAGCCAGTTTGCTAACGTGCGGTTGTTTTCGATATCTATTTCCGTTAACGGGAACTTACTGTAAACGAAAGAGAACATTTCGGTCATGTTGTGTACCTACATGCCACTTATTTAATATTCACTTCATGTTTACAGTACATCTGTATAAATCTCAATACTTCTAAAATCCCTGAAATAACTTTGACTTGCCACATAAAATCACAACCAACACCGCATTATTTACTTCTGTACCCAAGCTGCCATGCTATGTGCCCAGACCTCTCAAAATGTTGCTACAGTACTGTATGTATAAAAAGAGACACCTTTAAATGCCGTGAAGTCTGAATAAACAATGGTAGCGCCAGGAGACAGAGTGGTGAGAAGAAGACGTGTAAAAATAAAATATGCTTAGTATGCTTGTGAAGGAGAAGCGAGAAAGCTAGAGAACAGGTACAGTACAAAGTCAAAAGACATGAGATAAGAGGTAAGAGTTTTGACGAAGAATATATTGACTGCTCCATTCTGTGTCAGTTATTTTGTCCATTGTCATTTGAATGTGCAAATAAATGTGTGGTTGTGTTGTCAATGTTCACTAAATTATTAATTTATATATATATATATATATATATATATATATATATATATATATATATATATATATATATATATATATATATATATTCTTCAACTGACCCCAACACGAAAGGGTTTTTTTTCCCCCTAAAGCTTGGCCAATGTGTTGGTCATTAGTAAAGCACTATTCTTGTGGCAGAACACATATTACTTGTGAAACACTAACATCTTTAAGCCCAACATACGGCAAGACCCCTTGTTTTATTACACATCTTTATTTCACACAAACAAGACCAAAAACACCAAAAACACTGAAATTGAGCCCAATTGTCATGCATTTGGACAAAGTCCATTTCCACATGTCCCACAATTTCTGATGATGCTTCATCCACCATATACTTCTGTTCTAAATCCTGCTATTTTCTTCTCTACCTTGAGATGCATATAGAAGCATATGGCAGAGAACCATGCAAGCCCGGCTGTGTTTCTCCTGTTTCTCTGCTTGAGAAATTCTGTGCTGTTGATGGAATGCTTTGACCTCACAGAAGTGAACAGGTATACTCTACAATAATTTATGACTTTGTGGAGTGTGAAAAAAGGCAATTACCACATTGAAGTTAATTGTTTTGTCAGGACTCAGCCCAAACTACTGTTGGCCACGTGCCTTTGTTTACCTTCCTCGTCACGTGTCTGCCCCGCCTTCGTCTGCCCCTCCCTGTCTCCACACCTGATCCTTATTGTGTCATCATTGTCTTTTTATATTTCAGTGAGCTGCGTTGCCGATGGCAGCGTGGAATCATTAGTTACGTTTACCCTTCGTTATGTCTAGTCATTATTAAGTGTCGTCATTTGTATTGTTTCAGTTATCGTCTTTTATGTCTTAGGCTTCATTATTTATTAAACCCCATTCATTTGAAGCTATCCTGGATACGGGTCTGTCTCCTTCCATCCTTGGTTGTGACAGTTTTATAACAACAGCACATCTAGGAGTAATTTAATTCAATTGAATTCATCTGTATAAACACAAATATGCTCAGACCCATTAAAAAAACAAAAAACACTTGATCAATGTTTACAGTACATGCAATTCATTAATCTGTTTATACCTACAGTATAGAGTGCACGTCCTGTGTTAATGTTGCTATACAAAGATAACGCAATGCTTGTGACCAGTCAACACTTTCTGACACCGGTGCTTTGCTATAATGTGTATTTTATAATGTTATCTCAAGGGAAATCTTTTGTTTTGCAGTGGAAGTCTGTTCTACACAATTAAGCATGCAGTGTGACTGGTAAAAACACATTCTCACTGGCTGTGTGTGGTCATGCAACTGTTAGGAGCCAGCAGACATTTAAAATGTGTAAATAGTTAGCGTACTCTGAGTGGCTTTATGATTAGTTGTTGAGACATTTTTCCTCACGGCAGGAAGTGGGTGAAAGCGTGTTTGCGTTTGGGAATGTTGGTTAGACTGAGTGTGAATAATAAATTGTGTGTATGTGTGTGTTAGTGTGTGTTTGAAATAAAAGTGACCTAAGAACTTGTCTGATTTTATGTGCGTGTGTGTTAATATGTTCCTACCCTCACAGAAAGGGCAACACTCTCCAGGGATCTTGACAGGGTTATGGCAGCTTTGTTTGCACACCATGGCTGTGCAGTGCGTCTCGCCGTCCACACACTGGCAGAATGTGCAGTCGTCCTCTTTCCACTGCTCCTCGTGTTGCCGCAGCTTATGGTTCTGCCAGCAGCTGGCCTTGGTACTGTCTGCTGACAACAGCTCCACAACTGAGAGAGAGAGAGGGAGAGAGAGAGAGAGAGAGAGAGAGAGAGAGAGAGAGAGAGAGAGAGAGAGAGAGACAGACAGACAGACAGACAGACAGACAGAGAGACAGAGAGAGAAGAGACAAAGAGAGATAGAGATAGAGAGAGATAGAGAGAGAGATAAAGAGAGAGATACAGAGAGAGAGACAGACAGAGAGAGAGATACAGAGAGAGAGAGAAAGAGAGAGAGAGAGAGAGAGAGAGAGAGAGAGAGAGAGAGAGAGAGAGACACACAGAGAGAGATACAGAGAGAGAGACAGAGAGAGAGACAGAGAGAGAGAAACAGTGGGGAAAAAATATGTAATGATGTAAAAAAAAGACATAATGAACGACTTAATGTTAAATAATATATACAGTATATATATATATATATATATATATATATATATATATATATATATATATATATATATATACACACACACACACACACACACACACACACAATTTAGCATATTGTACCATATTATTGTATACGATCTCTCTATCTCTCTCTCTCTATCTATCTCTATATATCTCTATCTATCTCCCTCTATCTCCCTCTATGCACTAAATTATTCATACCAAATCCTTTAAAACAACAAGGTAAGCATGTTCCCACTGATCTTAAAAAAAATGTAATGTACACTAACTGGCCAGAAATATACGGACACCCCTCAGACACCCTAAGAGCTCATTTATTACAGCCAGATAAAATTAAGGAAAAATCCATGAAACAACCATGCAATCTCTATAGATAAGATCTCAATATCTCTAGATCTGCCCCAGTCAATTGTGTCATTATTGTGAAATGAAAGCATCGAGGATATATAGCAGATAAGCCACGAAGACATAAGTCATGCAAACTCAATGTGTGAGACTGTCAAGTGCTCAAGTGCTTCATGAAATAGGTTTCCATGGCTGAACAGCTGCACATAAGCCTCATGTGCAATGGCAAGCATCAACTGGACTGGTAAATCATGACACCACTGGACTGAATAGTGGCCTCTGATGGATCACACTTCAGTATCCGGCAGTCTGATGGACAAATCCGGGTTTGATGGACACCTGGGAACTGTCTTGAACCTGAATGCATAGAGCCAACAGTACATTTTGCAGTGCAGGGATAATGGTCTGCAGCTGTTGATCCAGGGTTGTCGCTAGAACTCTTACTTCCGGTGAAGGGTAATCTTAATGTTACAGAATACAAAGACATATTAAATGACATAATATTAAACTGAATGCTTCCAAATTTGTGACAACAATTTGGGGGAAAGATCCTTTCCTGTTCCAGCAGGAAAAAAGTCCATAAGTAGTACACAGTTTGACAAGTACTGTATAGTTTGGGGAGCTCCGGTGACTGAATACCTTGGGATTAAATGTCATGTCATTTGCGAGCCAGGCCTTGACTTCCAACATCAGCACCTGACCACACAAATGCTCTTTTAACCGAATGGGCAAAAATTCCCCAGACATACATTAAAATCTCATAGTAAGATTTCTCAGTCGAGTGGAGGCTGTTGTACCCACAAAGGGGTGCCAACTCCATATTAATGTCCATGGTCATGCCCATATGTTTCAATTAGTCCTTATCGATTCCTGATCTAGGTCAGGGATTAATATAACCACTAACATTTATAGGTTGAGCTTTGACCCTTAACATCTCCAGAACCACATGGGTATTATTTTAATCCTGAAGTAGGAAACAACATTTAACAGACCGAAACCCTCATTTATGCCAGTTTTTGAAGCTAGTAACAGGCTGAAAACCGAGCCAAATATTTAAGGGTTTCCTGAGCTTTCGACAAACGATTACATACACTGTGTTGGAAACGTGCAATGTTTCAGCGTTCCTAAAATTACAGGTTATTGCATCATAACCTGCAAGCATCATTTTAGGATGCTTTTTAATATACCTACCTATAGATTTTAACACTTAATAGATTTTTTTCTATAATATACAACAGATATGTTAAACAAACGTTAGTCCATTATCCTGACCTAGCCAAAAGCCATATCTTTTGATCCTGCCCAAGCATATCTGACCAATCAGTTAACTTAATCATTTATCATCACAACTACTACCTTTGAACATACGTATTCTGTAAAGAGCTTGTAGATCCACTCTGTGGATCGCTTTTCTTAAAGGACACGCATTAGGGAAATTTATGGCCCTGTTCTTTGTTCAGAAACTCCAAAATTAAGAGCTTGTACATGGCTTGCAAACTATGCATTAAAATCGATTTGCTAGGACAATCACTGCTCACCTTATTGAAACGGTGATATGTATAAATAAAAATACTTCATGCAATTATCCAGCAGTGCAATTCAGAAAATCTGATCTGTCTGACATGTTAATGCCAGCCGTTAATGGTTGGAGTATTTCACCTGCTGTAATGTACTTACACAACAGTCTTTAAGATCTATACAGAATGGTGTGAGAAACAAACGAACAAAAACATACAGTGAGTGTCAGAGCAGCAATGCCAGACTGTAGGAACCATGGTGAGAAGAAAAACGCAGCAGAACTCATTGGCTCACATTTACAGCATTTGGCAGACACACTTATCCAGAGCGACATTTACAGTATGTCATTTATACAACTGGGCATGTAAAGGTTAAAGGCCTTGCTCAATCACCCAGCAGTGGCAGCTTGGTGGTCCTGGGATTTAAACTCACAGTAGTCTAACTACTTAACTACTGAGCTGGCACTTCTCACACCAAAGCACATTAACCATGAATAGAAACCTGGGTTCTATAGTGAGCTCACTGGACATTTGCAGAATGATTACAGAATTGTTGCACGATCTGATCGATGGTAAAGTCAGAACTTGCTGCATGAATCTGTGGATTCAAGTAAGTTGCAAGCCACAGCCTATCTAAGCAGGGTCAATGACCACATGGAACATGTCATGGAAATAATTTACCAATCTCAACACAATAATGCACCATGCCACAAAGCACAAGACCTCTCACACTGGTCCCATAAACATGGCAATGAGTTCTGTGTATTTTAATGTTGTCTGTTTTTTTTCTTCCAGAATCATCTTAGCTTTCGAAGTGGAAATTGTAAGCGTGTCGTGTTCACGTTTTGTTGTCGCAAAGAACGTGAAACCTGGACGACACCAGGCTCGTTCACATACACCTTGTTTCGTTTTATTTTTCTTATACTTTCATTTTGACAACCCTAAGAAATCAGATTTTTCATGAATTGCTTCAACTAAGATCATGTTTTAATTAGTTCAAAAATGAAAATGGCTGCACAAGGCTAGATGACAAAACGTTCGTCTACTGTAATCATCGACTGAGTCTAAAGGAAATTCAAGACTGTCTGTAAAATTAAACTGATTTCTTGGACTCTTCTAACCTTCATTTTTTATAGTGTTGGTCTCAATAAAACCTTTCCATGGTGTAAAACAGGCTGAACCGCCCTGAGATGAAAACATTCCCCGTTTGTAGAACGCTTTCAATTCCAGGTGGCTCTCTCGACTCTGACCTCCTATAACCGCCGCTCCCGACCTCTGATGTCTGCTGAACTCAGAAACACACTCTGACTGAGACAAAATACTCCCTCATCATTCCTGCCTGTTCCACACATGCACTGCTGAGCTACTTATAGACTTTCTTTGTCCACACAGATTGACATCTAGAAATACACTCCTCTCAGTGGTTATCATCTAGTAAAATGCTTGCTTATTGTTAAAAAAAGGATGCTTTTTTTTAAATCAAAAATTATATTATGTTGTTTGCTTGCAAATATATTACTATTGCTTGGGATTACATCAAAACAAAACACATTTTCTGCAAAATCACATCCACTAGAATTAAAATACAGATTGTTTACCATTCTGATCAGATTGTGCTTAAAGATCTTTCATTCATTCATTCATTTTCTACCGCTTAACTTCACGTCACGGGGAGCCTGTGCCTATCTCAGGTGTCATCGGGCATCGAGGCAGGATACACCCTGGGCGGAGTGCCAAGCCATCGCAGGGCACACACACACTCTCATTCACTCACACACACACACTATGGACAATTTTCCAGAGATGCCAATCAACCTACCATGCATGTCTTTGGACCGGGAGAGGAAACCGGAGTACCCGGAGGAAACCCCCGAGGCACGGGGAGAACATGCAAACTCCACACACACAAGGCGGAGGCGGGAATCGAACCCCCAACCCTGGAGGTGTGAGGCGAACGTGCTAACCACTAAGCCACCGTGCCCCCGTTTAAAGATCTGTTCAATCTATTGGTTTGATTAAGTAAACTGTTAGCATGGATCCATCACATTGCTCAGACCAAAGTCACACCTTCTTGTTTTATACCGGCTCATGAAGGTCAAAATCTAAATCTAAATAAAGCTGGCACGAAGAACAAATAACAGGTTTCTCTGTTACACCTTCAACAATTCCCACAAATAGACAAACTTAATATTTAAAGGTTGTAGATTTAAGATGTGCACCAAGAAACACTATAAAAACAAAACGACTAGTGATAACAACTTGATATCAGGCAGCTTTTCTTTTTACAGACCAAACAGTCCACGTGATTGAAGCTCATGAATTCACGTGTCCAATTTCATATCGTTCCCCTTCAATGTATTTACCTTAAAGCTTTATAAAATATATGCATTCAATTTAGCTTTAAGCTTTATGAATTATATACCTGTGCAGACAGGGCAGCATTCACCCTCTGGGATGTAAAAGTTATCACACTCCAGCTCAGCACACTCGGTCTTGGAGCAGAATGAGATGCCTCCACGGCACTGACACAGCCAGCAGGAGTCCATGCGGTACACCTCACCCTCTGCAAACTCGGTCCCGTTGTACACACATTTGGGAGAAACTGGCAAGGAGAGACAGTGCAAGTGAGCAAATAAATCATTTTACAGTTGACCAAAAAAAAAAAAAAAAGCATACTGTACCTTACGAAGGTCATTTTTACCTTACGACTTTTTTTTTTAATCCTTTTTTTTTTAAATCCAAAAAAAAAAAGTGATTTTTAAAATATTCATAGGTCTAGCTTCATAAGTCTAAACCGTTTTCTTTTCAATTTAAAAGACACAGGACTCAGTGGCAGAAGAAACAAGTTGACAAATGACAACATCAAGAAAACAGTTGGATCCTTCAGAAGCTCAGCCAGTAAACAAGGAGTGGAATGAATACTTCCAAAAGCTACTCAACCATGACATACCGCAAAAACCGCCAGAAGACCTGCCTCCCATTGACTGATGTGAGAATCCCTGCCTCGATGGTAAACCAACTACCATATGCATACTTAAGAACTAAAAGGCTCCTGGAATGGATAAAATCATGCTTGAAGTGCTCCACGCCAAGGAGACATCATATTTAATTGACTTTGCATGCTTCAACAATGGATCTTCTGTTTGGAACGCATTCCAATGACGTGGAAGAAGGCCATCACCGTGCCAATATTGAAGAAAAGTGACAATCGGAGATGTAAGAACCGTCAATGCATCAGCCTTCTCACTATTGTCTGCAGGGTCTACTTGAAGGTCCTTCAGTCTAAGCTACAGAAATACTGTGAGCAGATAAGCCATGAGGAACAAGTTTGTTACAGGACAAATCTTGGCTGTTCTGATCATCTGATGCCGTCATTGTCGTCAAATCAGATTCTGACTGCACCCATGCCGCCGAAGTCCGAGCACGTGCCTCAGAATATTATCTGACTCGTTCAAGTGTCCTACAAAATATAGTGTGGCTTAGTGTAGACCTACAGTGGGCAATGCAAAGAATATCCTGTCCACACCAGAGTTTGCCTAAAAGACTCTGGTAAACAAACTTATTATGTCTGCAGCAGATCGTGTGGGTGTCCTTTAATGATTGGCATAACGAGGATAAGCTGTGATAACCAGCCGATTCTCGAGACAACTTAATCGAGATGCTGAGCTACTATAGTTTGGGTAGGTCTGGAGGTAAGGAACAATGAACACTCCATATCAGTGGAAATGACCAGTGGACTGGAAGGTGCAAAGACCTGCATCGAAGATGACAAGGTCCAAACAAAATGAAGGAGGATCTGAAAAAACTGCAAAAATGCTAATACCATTGCAATAGATCACAAAATACAGTAAGGCATTAAGAGTAAAGCTTGAAATCTGGTGCACCAAAGCAGTTTATGGGCTGCAGATGCAACTCCACCCTGTCTGCAGCTAGATGCCAAAGAAAAAGTGACATAATGATGGACATGGACATTGCGAACACACTGGTCTGGTGCAACCAGTAGAGTTATGAAATGATGGTGTGGGATAAAGTATATTGAATAAGTCAGGATGTGAAAACAACAAATAGCCATGACATTTTTAAGACTTATGGCTTTAAGACTTATGCTCATACATTAGGTCTGAAATGCTGATCAATCAGCCTGGACCTGGTAATAAAAGTGGATTTTTTTTTTTACTAGAATGACAAACATACCAACAAGTGTCTAATGTTCAGACAGAAATATAGCAAAAAAATGGCCAACGTTACAAATTCATCATCTTAGACCAATACACCTTAAGTGCTAAGGCAACATCAGCATCTGTAAGCCATACCCACATAACATCTTGAATGAGCAGACCCATGTGTCTGATCCACTTTTTTTCAGACTAATACAAACCAGGCTGTCTGAAAATAACGAGAGGAATTTACCTCTTTTATTCTCTTTCATTTTCCCCTTCACCTTGCATGCGCATTAAGCAAGCAAAGCAAACTAAAAACTAAAAACAAAGCCAGGCTCAGCGGCACTGGAATGAGATTTATACATATCACAGCTTCTAAAAGGAAGTCCCATAAAATGTGTGCATATGGTTTTAGCGCTGTTTGTGAATGTTAAGAGAGTGTGACTGATGCTTCACAGGTAGCAACAAGCACCAGGAAGGTATTTTATAACTGGGAGGATTTTTTTTTCTGGTAGCTGTGAAGTTCAAGAAGAATGTGATTTCTAATCCCAAACCTAACAGTAGTTTTAATATTCTGTGATACGTCTTACATTAACCCTATAGAGACTGTAAAAAAATCTAATGGAAATGGTGATATATATATATATATATAGAGAGAGAGAGAGAGAGAGAGAGAGAGAGTGAGAGTGAGAGAGATTGAGATAGAGAGAAAGAGTGTGAGAGAGTGAGAGAGAGTGAGAGAGAGAGTGAGAGAGTGTGTGAAAGAGAGAGTGAGAGAGAGTGAGAGAGAGAGTGAGAGAGAGAGTGAGAGAGAGGGTGAGAGAGAGTGTGAGAGAGATTGAGAGATAGAGAGAAAGAGTGTGAGACAGTGAGAGTGTGTGAAAGAGAGAGTGAGAGAGAGGGTGAGAGAGAGGGTGAGAGAGAGAGAGTGTGAGAGAGATTGAGAGATAGAGAGAAAGAGTGTGAGAGAGTGAGAGAGTGTGTGAAAGGGAGAGTGAGAGAGAGAGAGAGAGAGAGAGAGAGAGAGTGTGTGAAAGAGAGAGAGTGTGAGAGAGAGAGAGTGTGAGAGAGATTGAGAGTGTGAGAGAGATTGAGAGTGTGTGAAAGGGAGAGTGAGAGAGAGAGAGAGTGAAAGAGAGAGTGAGAGAGAGAGAGAGTGAGAGAGAGAGAGAGAGAGAGAGAGAGAGAGAGAGAGAGGGCAGAATGAGGAGGATAGGAGAGAGAGCAGCACAGGAAAGTTTGTCCGGAGGAAACGGAGTGAGGGGGATTCCATGGAGAGGAGAGAGGAGGGAGAGGACCGACGGAGAGAGAGAGAGAGAGAGAGAGAGAGAGAGAGAGAGAGAGAGAGAATATAAGCCTTTATTTTGTCACCTATACATTACAGTACAGTACTTTGGAGGTTGGTGTCAGAGCACAGGGTCAGGCATGATACAGCAGCCCTGGAGCAGAGAGGGTTAAGGCCCTTGTTTAGGGGCCCAACAGCCAACCCCAATCCTAAGCTATAATACGGAGCCATAACCACTTAAGCCACCACTGGACACTTCAAAAGGAACTTTTATATTCTTAGGTTTTAGATTCTAGCAGCCATTTGCATGGTTTTTGTCATTTGGATTCATTTTTAAGGAAATATGTTACATGCATTTTGGTGCTAGCAATATATATATGTATATACAGCTAATCTCCTGATGGAGACAATCAGGTTTTGGGACTAAAATATCATAACATTATTAAGAAATAATAATTTTGTTGTTGTTGTTGTTGTTTTGAATCTGTTCTGGTCTCCGCCGCCGCCCTGTCATTAGTGTGTTTCCAAATTTTACCTGGTGTTTAGTGTTAAACCTGTAATTTATTTCTTTTTCTATTTATATGTATACCATTCTGTTTCTTTATCTAATTGTAAAGTCTTATATCATTCATCCTTGTGGATAAATATCTTCATCTTCTCTTCCCTGCAGTTCAGTATGTACTGTATTTACTTCCTGACCTTTGTCTGTTTTTCCTCTTTGTTGCTTTATAGCTTTGTCTTTTCTCCTTCAACGGACGTTGATGATGATGATGACTAAACTTGCTCAAATATGTTTGCTGTTCTGAAAAGATCTCATTTGGGATATTTGGGAGATTCTTTTGGAGATTAATGACGAGTGGATTTTACATGCGGAAAGTGATCAAAGGCAACAGCAGAATTTCTAGAGACTGATATTTCTCAAAAATGATAAATGATCCAGTTCATTGTGTATAATAAACATTAGAAACAATCCTTGCATTAAATGGGATCAATTAGGAGTTGACTAAATATTACTGTACAACTTCTTTAACACCAAAGATGAAATAGAGTGCGGTGTCGAGGCCTTATTTCAGTCACATATGCACTTTATTACCACAGCACAACCGAATCAGATGGACTATATGGACTCAATGAGTCACCTGCACTAACCGAACAGGCAGGCAGGAGAAACCGGTCAGATGGCATACACATGCAAGGCATCTGCTTACTGATTATTAATATTATAAGTAGAAGAAGAAGTGAAGTGAAGTGAAGTGAAGAAGAAGAAGAAGAAGAAGAAGAAGTGACGTGACATACAGGTAAGTACGGTGACCCATACTCAGAATTTGTTCTCTGCATTTAACCCAACCAAAGTGCACACACACACACACACACACACACACCATGACCACACACCCGGAGCAGTGGGCAGCCATTTATGCTGCGTCGCCCGAGGAGCAGTTGGGGGGGAGCGGGTTCGGTGCCTTGCTCAAGGGCACCTCAGTCGTGGTATTGACGGCCCGAGATGCAAACTCACAACCTTAGGGTCAGGAATCAAACTCTCTAACCATTAGGCCACAACTTCCCAAAAGAACTAGACTGCAAACCACTACCAGTGCCTTCTGTCCATTTCCTTTTCTCTTTCTCTCTCTTTCTCTGTCTCTAACGCAAGACACTAAGACTTAGGCCAGATGGCACCAGAAAGGACATGCATTTCCAAGTCATATTTAATCCAAACATTGAATCCATGGCTCCCGCTGCTGCATCTCACAACCCCGCCATCTACACACACACACACACACAGACACACACACACACACGAATGCTCTTAAACTCTATCACATCCCACATATCCCTTAGTGTCCCACTTTCCCAGACACACAAAACACATGCATGTACAGATTCCTCTCACTGAACTGTTGAACCCACTGCACTTCCCACTTGGATGTGTCTGTGAGCAGACAAGCAAAGCCAGACTCCATTCTCCCATTCGGAGCGAGACTGGTAGCCTAAGCTCTTTTCTTCTGTTCACCCGGCTTCCTCTCTAAGTACATTAGTTCCACAACATGGCACACATTTACAGCAGGGCCAAGAGACCAGAATGGGAGTTTAGACTATTGGTAAAACAGGGAATATTTGAAGCTGCCTCCAAAGTACACAGTAAGAGTAAAATCCCTGTCTTTACAACTGATTGGCTTCAAATTGCCTCATTGCCAATGAGTTACTGCAGATGATTTATTCCCATTACATCATTTTATAATAAAGAATAAGGAAACAATCTAAAAATAAGATTAGCCATTCATAAAGCACAAAAAAAAAGCCATTCGTGGATGATTTAATGCACGGCACTAAACCCGCCTCTGATTTTTGGCCTTATTTACAGATACACCTAGAAATAAATGTAGCGTGTTTAAATAGTCAAAAAGAATAGATGGGTAGAAAATGTCTTTTCATTTAATACTGTACATAAACAACATAACCTTTGTTTATAAATTTTAGTTTTTTTTTTGTTAAATCAGCTTTTTCGTGTCGATATTTTTTTTTGAATGGCAACAAATTTCTCAAGGTTTCGCTGCTTGGGAAATCACTACATGAAAATAAAATATGTTTGTAATATTTCAATTTGTTTATACAATTATTTCCATTTCCATTTCTATTCGTTCTGTCTGATTCATTTTTTACTTACCTGCTATGAAGTTTTAATGATTAATATTTGATATTGCATTTCTAAAAAAAAAAAATAATAATTTTCTTACTTATTTCTTGCTTTATTAATGAGGAATGATTCTACTGTAGGGGGCACGGTGGCTTAGTGGTTCGCACGTTCGCCTCACACCTCCAGGGTTGGGGGTTCGATTCCCGCCTCCACCTTGTGTGTGTGGAGTTTGAATGTTCTCCCCGTGCCTCGGGGGTTTTCTCCGGGTACTCCGGTTTCCTCCCCCGGTCCAAAGACATGCATAGTAGGTTGATTGGCATCTCTGGAAAAATTGTCCGTAGTGTGTGAGTGTGTGAGTGAATGAGTGTGTGTGCCCTGCGATGGGTTGGCACTCCATCCAGGGTGTATCCTGCCTTGATGCCCGATGACGCCTGAGATAGGCACAGGCTTGGCTCCCCGTGACCCGAGAAGTTTGGATAAGCGGTAGAAAATGAATGATTCTACTGTAGTGCATGTTTTTGTTGAGTAAAATGTTGCACCACACAGTTTAGAGGTTGCATTTAATTTCACACCAAATACACACTGCATATTTTTTTTTTGGCTTTTTTTTTTTTTTACCTTTCTCGCATTTGTAGGAGTTACAGCAGGTGCCTGGTGCTCCGGTGGCCTCGGTGACGATCACAGGTTTGTGGCCACCAGGACATTCTGGCTGGGGTGGGCATTGAGCACAGGTACATTGGGGTGGTAATGTGGGGCAGCAGCCTGAGGAGGGCGTGTAGTTGTGGCTCAGCACAGAGTCAGAAGGGCACTCGGGCATGGCTACAGTCGGGCATGTGATCCCAGCACACTTCGGCTCCACTGAAACACACACAGCAGAGAGAATAAACGGTTTGACTAACAGTCATTAGCACCTTCCAGCTCTGACAGGATGAAGCTGGAGAGCAACATTCACTTTGGTTATTATTAGTATTACATACAGTATGTAGGATTATATGATTACATTATTTGTATACTATTTTATTGTTTATTGAATGATTATACATTCACACTTTCTCTTACACGGCAGATATCACAATTCTTTTTAGGATGTTTAAAGACGTAATGTCAGATTTTTAATGCGACAGAGCAACTAACAAAAATCAGTGGAAATATTCTAGAGGAAAAAAGAATGAACTCACTATAACCTGATAGCACATATATGCACAGCCCATAAACTAATACTTTGTTAAAGCCTCTTTTGCTTGTAATACAGCAGCTTGAGTCTATCAACTTGATTTGGAAAGATCACATGCGCTCTTCAGCTTATTCCACACATTTATGGTAACAACAACAATAATAGTATTAATAATAACTAGAATGTACATTTCCTGAAGAAAATGTGAATGGTGCTTGCACGTGGCAAATCTCGGCACTCGGTTGCTAGGGTGAAATTTTAGGAATTTCCCATTCAAGTCTATGGGGCTTTTTTGGCCGCTTTTTCGTCCGCTTTTCGGACATCATTGGTTGGATCGCTTATAAAAGTCATAGCACACCTGTCCTCAATGAGCCGGTCGATTTGACACCTCATTCATGGGTCAAGGACAAAAGCTGCGGGCCAAGTTACACGCCGAAGTTTTGTCCGGAAGAAGAATAATCCGTATGCAAGATAACAAGAATGTTGCTTTGCAAGCACCATTAATAATTTAGTCACTGTGCACTTTATTAGAAGCACAACTGATCCACTAGGAGTGAGTTCCAGAAAGCGTGTCGGAGACCATCATAGACGTTCATGTTCTCAGCAGAGTATCATCAGATGTAACTCTACTTCTCATACACGGCTTTACATGATCCTGGCCACGTGAGCACGAGAACACTGAGACACACACTGGACATTCCTGTACATCCTGTGCTTCCAGGAAGCGGAGTACTGTTTCCATAAACATGCACATTATCAATTACAGCATAAAATCCATTTGTTCAAACATTCTGAACATTTCTTCAGCTATGTACGCACTCAGCTCCTTCATGCCTTTTATTAATAGTTCGACCGCCAGCTGAAACAGTCCTGCTTTTTACCATGGAGCCTATTTTGATCTCATTGTTTTGGTTATAGCTCAGATTTGCCTGTCTGCAAACCCACTGCATGCTGATACCCAGTAGGGTAGTCTACGGTGTACTTTGGATGGTGCTCAGGAAAAAAGAAAATTGGTGGATTATTTCTCCGTGTGTTGCTATTGAGGCCGTAGTTCAGTGATATTGTGGTGAAACAGAAGCTTCCTCACAGAGCTTGGGTTACACAGCTCCTACATGGGGCTATTTTGGGTTAGTTTCCTAGTATTGTAACTTCTACATGGAGCAGAACTATAAAGTATTTGTGTATGTGAGAGGCACAGATTAACTGTCTGGTGCTGCTTTCAGTTCCATAATATTTTATTAATCAATCTTTACACACACACGATGAAGACGAAGAAGAAGAAGAAGAAGAAGATGAAATAGAAGAAGATGAAGTAGAAGAAGAAGAAGAAGAAGAAGAAGGCAAAGAAGAGATGGAGATGAAGAAGTAGATGAAGAAGTAGAAGAAGAAGATGAAGAAAACGAAGAAGAAGAAGGCAAAGAAAACGACGAAGACAAAGAAGAAGATGAAGTAGAAAAAGACGAAGAAGAAGAAGACGAAGAAGACAAAAACGAACAAGACGGAAATGAAGGGGAAGAAGAAGAAGAAGAAGATGATGATGATGAAGAAGAAGAAGCCGAAAAAGAAGAAAACCAAGAAGAAGACGAAGAAGACGAAGAACACTATGACGAAGAAGAAGACGAAGAAGAATCTAAAAGTTAAAGGACAGAAAAAGTCTGCACTTCATGTGGAATAAAGCAGCACAGATCTGTACAATGACATGATGAGGGTTATGCTTGACTTCAAGTACGTCATATAACATTTTAAGGAAGGCCACAGCTACAGTTTCTCCTTCTTCAGCATTGCCAGGTTTGTCTAGGGGAGAAAGTAATTCAGCATAACTATGTGACAGGGCAGATGCCCTGCTTAGTCAGACCAGCACTGCAGTGAGACTTCTTCCCTCTGGGAATACTGCAGCTTCATTTCCCAGGACACTCAAAAGGACTTCACTCACACATACATGGGATTTGACTAATGCTAGCATCAGAACGCTGCATTCAGTCCATACTGCTAATGTATGTGGACCATCTCAACTCATTCTAGCTGTCTTCAATTCATGCAAAGATATATATATATATATATATATATATATATATATATATATATATATATATATATATATATATATATTATACATATACTAACAAAAAAAGGACCACAGATGTTAACTCTACTAATATTTCGTATTTATTTTTATGTTATTAATGCAGTATAACAAGTGTTAGGGACTTTTATCATCCACAATAAGAGTGATGGCATGACAGTCTTTGGCAATGCTAAGTCTAACTGAATTAGCCAATGTAGAAGCTGTGGCTTTCTGTGCATGAGTGGAAACAGAGGATACGTTCAAATAGTAAATCAACTGTTCCAGTGTTTTACTTCACCTACTCAATCAATTAAATGTGCTAGAGCTCACATCTCGACTAATATTGACCACTGCACTTTAAATGAAGCTTGTGCTGTGTGTCTTCCAGAAACCGCTTTGCTGATGTCGTTCCCAGGCTCTGACCCTGTTACTTCATTTCCAAGCTTGCAACCTGACTCCCACTGAGGATGTTGACTACACTCTGACATTTGCAGAACTGTAAAAAGAGACCCTCCGTATCTCAGCCACCACCACACACACACACACACATGCATGCACACGCACCATCCTCATCACCAGATTGGAATTAATAATTGAGCAAATTAGCAAAGTCATGATAGACTCGATGTCTCCGAGTCATGTCTGCTCAGAAAACTAGCACTACCTCTGCTGTGGTGAGGAGAGCCTATAGGATTATAGGATTTCCTGCCGGTAACACTGTGTTTTGTCATCCACACACAAACAGGGGATAACTACAAGGATCAACACAGGTGGGACATGGGAATATTTCAGGGGAGTCATTGCTGCAAAATGCACCATTGGTTCCCACAACAACTCACTCATGAAAGTATAACAGCCTTAAATATTTGTTTTGCCTTTAACGTGAGGGTTCTTTTAGAATTTATGGATGATGAAAACCTGAAAATTGGTTAATAAAAGAACATGACATCAACATGACATCATTTTAAACAAATAAAATTAGGAAAGTTGTGAATGGGGAATAAACGTCAGGCAGGGTATTTATTCATGTTTGCATATATATTGTTCATCTAGGAAGAGCTATGTTTCTGTAGGAAATCTGACAGTTGAGATTGAGGCAGCGGCAGCTGTTGAATAAATATTGAAGGAGTGTGAGGTATCTGTACGGCACCGTTTTCTTTAGCCGACTGTGCAACAGCACAAAGCGCACATTGATCAACGTTCTCAATGCATACTAACATGGAGTAACGGAAAAAGGCCTCATGCATTAAGGTAGGCTGCGAGCCACTATTTAACAGCTTTTAAGGCAAGTCCTACACTTCAGTTAAATAAACAGGCCTAATTCGATTTCTTTAACTGTCAATAGCATTCATTTAAGCTGCTCTGTTATGAATATATGTTAAAGAGAGTTGAGAAATATCTCTGAAAAATGCTAAGAGGATGATCCAAGATATTTAGTATGCATTTTTGTGGGGTGGTCGTATTATAGGAGTAAATCGACTAATCGTCAGCTTATTTGTAGTCATTCAAACTGGATGGTTGTAATGGTGATTAAAAATTACTTCCATTTAAATAATTCCATCAATACACCCTTTGATACAAGGGATGCTTCTACACCAATACAGGGATCAGTATCCGTCAGACACTGTGATAATCTACTCACACTTGTATAAAATGCTCCAATACAAACATCTGGTACCGGTGATACTATCTGACATAATCTTGCTATAGATTTCATAATATTACATTGATCTGATTTAATCAAAGAGAAGAAGTCTCCAAACTGTGTTCTGTGATTACACCCTGTAGATGTACTACATCATCATCATCATCATCATCATCATCATCATCATCATCTTCCTCCTTAAATAAAAGTAACCTGATAAACCTTCATCTTCATTACCACACAGCAGCAACCAGCAAAGCAGCAAATGCTGGCTAGGTGAGTAACAATGACTACAGACAACACTAGGGAAGTAAAAATAATAGCTTTTACATTGGTTTTGATAATCAGTGACTATCAGTCATTGACAAACAAAAACTTTCGGTTTTCACAAGCAAAAAAAAGAGAAATAAAATTCATTCTTCTTCACAGCAACCCTACTTTATTCAGCCATCTCAGGTGTCCGATCTTAGCTTCAAAAGAGATTCCAATCAAGAAGCAGGCGAATATGATTCCACCTGTTCAACAGATTGAAGCCATGCCACCATGCAAGCTTGTACTTAGTTTGTGACAATGCTGCTTTGAGACAATGTGTACAAATTACATTGTCTCAAAGCAGCTTTACAGAAGTACAGAAACAGAAAAAATAAATAAATACATTTAAAGTTTAAAGATTAAGTTATTATGTACCTCTATTTCTTCATTCATTTTCTACCGCTTATCCAAACTTCTTGGGTCACGGAGAGCCTGTGCCTATCTCAGGCGTCATCGGGCATCAAGGCAGGATACACCCTGGATGGAGTGCCAACCCATCACAGGGCACACACACACTCTCATTCACTCACACACTCACACACTACGGACAATATTCCAGAGATGCCAATCAACCTACCATGCATGTCTTTGGACCGGGGGAGGAAACCGGAGTACCCGGAGGAAACCCCCGAGGCACGGGGAGAACATGCAAACTCCACACACAAGGCGGAGGCGGGGATCGAACCCCCAACCCTGGAGGTGTGAGGCGAACGTGCTAACCACTAACCGTGCCCCGTGTTCCTCAATTTAATTATTTAATATGAATATCACCTGGAAATTAGCACATAGTGTACAGTAGCTTTCAATTATTTAAGCTTGATCATTGTAACTGTTTTGCTAATTACCTTTTAGACTAAAACACAACATAGTTACAAATGTTGTATGCTTTTATGAACCACCTACCAGGGTACGTTTTAATCCTGTTTTTCTGACTGTATGGTTAAAAGCATAATAGGAAACATGGGGGAGGAAAGCAGGATGGATTTAACATCAAAAGTGTTCTAGGACCACTGTGTGTCCAATGGGAGGATCTGGGATAGTTAGCTAGTCAGTGACTCTGGAAGCAATCTTTGCACCACAATAGTGGCTATTCTCTTGTGTTTAGCCAACAAAGACACAAAGGGCTCTTTTGACATGCTTGATAATTTCAATCTAAACAAATGGCCTCTAATTTGCTTGCTATTGGTAGAATAGGAAGGTGCTATAAAATGCTTAGCAACCAGTAAGTCCAGGCAACACACACTCACACACTCACACACAGGGAAAGAGGAAACGTCACTCGGAATGGGATAAGCTGGCAATAGAAATGAGTTCATTACTGAAAAATAGCTCATTGTAGACAATGTATATACATCTGGCACATCCAAAGCTCATTCATGGAAGAAAAACAGCTTTATAAATGTGCTTTTCTTTTTAACAGCGGACACAAGGGCGGCAGTTTTCCTCCACGTTCTCTTTTCCCGCGCGTCTCCTACAGGCAGAGGAGGCTGTGTTGACAAGCCGTGGTTTACTCATGGAAAAAAAGTAGTGCACAATGCAAGCACTGTTCAGTGACTGACTTTGGATACTAGTCATTGAGGAACAAAGCTGCCTCAGTGCAGCTGCTCTTGCGTGGGCTTCATTTTATATAGTTTGTAAACGCAAAAAAAAAACAGACACTCTGATATCAGATACTCGTGTCTGGTTTGCTTTAGTATCGCAGGTGATGTCAGAGGAGTGAACTACTGAAATCGGAATGCTCGATGGATGGTAAGCTACTTGAGAGATGTTCTGGAGATGAATTAGCATGGTGAAAAGTTCTAGTGAGCAGTGGAGGTTAGTGGAAACTATAAACAGTAGGAACATGGGATGGGCTACTCCACCTCTTCCAGAAATACACCAGAGTATCCATTTCTTGCTTAGTCAATATTTGAAAATAAAAATGTCAGTACACTGGATCGGAATAGATTGTGAGTGGAATTTGGCTTTACTTTTTAATATTGACACTCCTACCCTCTCTTTGTCAGATATGTAGTTTGTCCAAAGCTTTTATGATGCTGAACACATGAAATAAAAGCACACTGATGTCAAAAGCAGTCTTCTGTGCTATTGCTGATGCCTGAGGTAAAGCTACTGAAGTAAAATCCTAACGTTTAGACATTTTATTATCCATTTAACACACTGTAACACATTTTCTAGTACGTACTAAGTGTAACGGAAAATAACTTTCTGTAATGCATTTTTTTAATGTAATCGTAATGTTTTAGAATAGCTCCATATTTGGCTAAAACCTAGCTGTTTTATAAGCTTGTATAAGGTATTTTGAGATTCTCAGACCTTTTGTAGCCACAGACCTCTTCAAGTGCAAAAGTGAGTGAATTTTGGTGATTATAGATAATAATAGATACTGTGTATAGCAATATTTTGTGTATTTATTCGAGTGATAAAGCTTTGTGTTTCTGAATATTCCACCAACATTATATATTTTTTAATACCAAGACTCTTCAGAGACTCCCTGGCTATGATTTACAAACCCCTGGGGGTCAATGGACCTCACTTTGAGAACCACAGCGTCTTGAGCCGCTAAGATGTATTGAGTATTTTCTCTAGGCAACAAAACCACCACAAAATACACTGTGCAGGATCTGAATATACGTGGTCATGGTTCTAATAACAGTTATTGTTAGGTTTTCTTTCCCTCTGTCTCTCTTTCACACTCTCCCACTTTCTGTCAATTGAGCTCATGATGAGAAAATAAGAGGCTCTTTCAGCTACTTCATGCTCTATGGCCTGAGAACAAGTTAGAGAATGATGGGGAAAGGAGGGGAACAGTTAGTACACCATACAAACAATTCCACAGACATACTGTGACCTGCGCTTCAGCAGACAACACATAAACTCAGTGACGACCACATTGTGCTTTTGCCAGCCAGCAGACGTCTGGAGAACACAACAGCCACAGCACAAAGAGACGCCGATCGTGCAGAACTAAAGAAGAGCGTAAATGAGAATGACGGAAAGGGAAGGGATATTTACAGGTGGGCTGAGGCTGAAGAAATCCAACTGGCATTTCCACTTCACACCATGGCATCACATTATACTGTCACTATTGTATGAGAAACAAGCTGAACATGCCAAAAATCCAGACTAAACCAGAGAAATTCAATAGAAATAAAGTTTCTAGCCATAGAGATGAAAATGTCGGATTATGCTTCTCTTCTCCTGTGTTGAGTTACAGCTATTGTCGATCATTCTGCTGTACCAAGGCCATATTGCTACTTTTATGTTGTCTCTGATGACTAAGTAAAAACATACAGTTTAATCTTGCGGACATTACTTAGAGAACACTTAGTTCTACATAGTTACAGTGCAGTTATTGTGAGCTTCCAGATTAAGATGGCTTCCCTTTTGAATCTGGCTCCTCTCAAGGGTTCTTTCTCATATCATCTCAGGGAGTTTTTCATTGCCACGGTTAACTCAGGTTGTCATTAGCGATAAATACAAATGTAATGATAAACTTTGTTATTTGGGGGGCACGTTGGATTAGTGGTTAGCACGTTTGCCTCACACCTCCAGGGTTGGGGGTTCGATTCCCGCCTCCGCCTTGTGTGTGTGTGGAGTTTGCATGTTCTCCCCGTGTACTAGGTTTCCTCCGGGTACTCCGGTTTCCTCCCCCGGTCCAAAGACATGCATGGTAGGTTGATTGGCATCTCTGGAAAATTGCCCGTAGTGTGTGAGTGTGTGAGTGAATGAGTGTGTGTGTGTAACCTGCGATGGGTCGGCACTCCGTCCAGGGTGTTTCCTGCCTTGATGCCCGATGACGCCTGAGATAGGCACAGGCTCCCCGTGACCCCAGGTAGTTCGGATAAGCGGTTGAAAATGAAGGAGAGTGAGAGTGACTTATCTCAAAATTTTTGTATTTCTGTAAATCTGCTATGAGAAAGTGGCCGCTGTTAAAAGTGCAATACAAATAAAAGTGAACTGAATTGAATTCGACATTAGACTATAGATAAATCTTTCTTAGGATGCTTAATGCTAGACTGGTGCAGTCTCTCGAGAAAGGTCAGTGGAGAATAGCCAGACCGGTTCAAGCTGTGGTAGCTCTAATAGTATTTTTTTTTTTTTTTTTTTACATCCATTTGAACAGAATAGTATCTCAGAATGCACAACACGCTGAAACAGGGCTTATTATTTATTGATAATCGATTTATAAAATATTGATATGATTTGTTTTTGTCATTATTTATATTAACCATCAATAATAAAGATTGCATTTTTATGCAACACAAGCCAACATGGGGTGGGGATTTTGGCCCGGGGGGTTTGTTAAAAAAAAAAAGAAAAGCACTTGCTGTCACTTGTTTCTTTTTCCTGACCCTGATGTAAAATACGATGATGTGAGACATGCTAATTTAATATTTAAAACCTGGTGGTTAGATTTGAGGAACAATATTGGTATTGTTTTCATAGGATACAACTCCCTCCGACTAGAATCCAAAAGAAAATACAAATTTTAATAACTTAATTTGATTAGCATCAGGCATCCAGTCTAAATAAGCAATTATTTACAATGATCCCTTGTGACTGAGCCAACAAGTATAGCCCACTGGGTGAGTTTGTTCCATTCACAAGGGCGTGCTGGAAGACAGAGGCGTATTTGTCAGCCAATCATGGCCGTGGTTCATTAGCATGAATGATTAGAAGCGTTACACCCACTAAAATAGTCTCTGCAAGAGCGAGGGGCCTGGGAAAAAGATGCCAATAGACAAGGCTTAAGGAATTCTGCAATAATACAAAACATTCACTTTGTGTTCCAGAAAGCTGAGTCAGAGCCAAAGCCAGCTACCATTAAAAACCAACTCTTTTTGACACGAAGCCAAATACAATTGTACCCCAGGACTGGCACGGTTTTAGGCATGGCTGTTGTTCATTATGTGTGTATAAAAAAAAGAAAAAGAAAAGAAAAGATGTGAGCACATGCAACTTCAGCATCGCTCTTCTAATTGAAAGATAAACACGTTTCCACCCATTGCTGGCTTCTTTACTCATCTGGAACCAAACAGTGTTACTACAAAATCCATTTTAATTCCTTCAGACACAGTGAAGGAGAGACCAAACACTGTAACTTTAATCAGTCTTAGTAAGACCAAGAGCTGTGTATTTGTCTCTGCATAAATGATTTAAATCAGTGCAGTGTGACACCTAAACACCTAACAACAAGATAAGTGGAGGATAAGTGTATTTAGAAAACTTTGTTCTTTCTTGGGGCTTAGTGGTTAGCACGTTTGCCTCACACCTCCATGGATAGGGTTCGACTCCCACCGCTGCCTTGTGTGTGTGGAGTTTGCATGTTCTCCCCGTGCCTCGGGGGGTTTCCTCTGGGTACTCCGGTTTCCTCCCCCGGTCCAAAGACATGCATGGTAGGTTGATTGGCATCTCTGGAAAATTGTCTGTAGTGTGTGATTTCATGAGTGAATGAAAGTGTGTGTGTGCCCTGCGATTGGGTTGGCACTCCGTCCAGGGTGTATCCTGCCTCGATGCCCTATGACGCCTGAGAAAGGCACAGGCTCCCCGTGACCCGAGAAGTTCGGATAAGTGGTTAAAAATGAATGAATGAATGAATGAATGAATGTTCTTTCTTGCATTGTCATTACAAGACAACTATAACTATAACACAACTATAAAATGTTCACACTTTATACCATCTATTGTGGAAAGGTTTCCGGTGAATTCCTGCGTGTATACGTCCCGTTTGCACTCGATTGAACACTTCCGGTGGCTAGGACAACTTACTGTAAGTCTGTAGCTCTGTGAGTTTATTATGTAGCTCTACGCTGTATAATGTACAGTAGCACCGTGGTCCTTGAGAAATGTTGTTTACTTTTCCTGTGTACTGCGTCAGCTACTGTATATATGCTTGAAATGACAATAAAAGATTGTTGTTCTCTGCATGCTTTTCTGCTCACAACAGTTGTAAAGTGCAATCATTTGACTCACTGCATCATTCTTGGCAGCTCGAAACCCTTCTCTGCATTTTCCTCTAACCCCTTTCATCCACAAGGTGTTTCCACCCACAGAACTGGCACTTAATCCATGTTTTTTCATACTATTCTGTTCAAACTCTAACGTAGATAAGCATTCCTACTGCTGTTTGGTGTCAGTGTCGATCGAACCACACGTGAAAAAGACGAGAAAAGTCTGAGAATCTGATGAGGTTAGAAAAAAAATTGAATAGCCAAGAAAACAAAGGCTACACAACCATATCAGGAGGTACTGATATTCCTGTGTTCACTGTTGCCAACATTATCAAGAATTTTACAGCTTGTAGGACTGCAGCCAACATTCCTGGAGATGGCTGCAAGAGGAAAAATGACCCAAGTCTGAAGAGAAAGATTGTTGAAATCGTGGCGAAAGACCCCAGGAAAACAAGACTGATCTGACCTTTATGCTCAAGGTACGACAGTTTTGAGTAAAGAAAATGTGAATAAAAAAACAGGAGGATTTATTCTGTGAATAAAAAACAGGAGGATCTCACTTCTTACAGAGACATACAAAACAACCCTGTCTGGTTTTTGCCTAAATGCATTTTGAAAAGCTCCAGTCATTTTTGATGAATGTCCTTGGGACAGATGAGACATAATGAGAGCTTTTTAGTCAATCACAACGGCTCTATGTTTACAGAAGAAAAAATGAAGTTTTCTAAGAAAAAGAAAAACACCACCCCTACTGTGAAACATGGAGGACGCTCGCTGGTGTTCTGGAGTTGCTTTGCTGCCTCTTGGCACTGGCTACTTTGGAACTGTGCAGTGTATGATGACGTCTGAAGACCATCAAGGAAATTCTGGAGAAAATCCTACAGCTATACTAAGGTCATTGGTCAAACAGGACAATTATCCGTCTCACACGTCAAAAAGAGAGAAAGAAAAAAGATCTGAAGTAAAATGAGCAGTTTAGACAACAGTTAACTTTGTTGAGTTGAACCCCCAAGCCTAAAGGTGTGAGGCAGACATGTTGAACACCAAGCCACTAATGCCATTTTAATTTGCTTTAACACTAATTAAATTTAAGCCAAAAAAGCAGAAGCAATGTTAACCTGCTATTAAATGCAAAAAAAAAATAAAAATGCTTTCTTGTTTTTTTCTTTAGTCAAGTCTGTTTTAGATGTAAGAACTAAAAACCCTATGCCTGTTAACTGCCTGATAATGAAACCAATAGGGATGAGAAATGTGTCATATAACATAGTCTCATCAACGGGATAATAAAAAGGACACGAGGAAACTAGGATGACAGATTAGATACTGCTGATGATGTTTTATTAAGCGAAGCAGTCAAGAAAAATATCAGGCTAATGGAGACCAAATCTAGAAGACTTGTCATTGCCTGGCATGACTCGCTGATAAGCCTGCATGAATATACAGTCTGGGATAGAAAGAAATTAGCTACAGCTTTGTCTCTGATCCGCATTATGCACGGACATCGATTTACGGTAAAAAACATATACTAAGCTATTTATAATGAACGTCGTGTGGCTTAGCCCAGCTACAGTATGTCATAGTACTGTTTCCACTTTTCAAGCATAGTTTCCTTTCAGAAATATTACAGAGGAAAGGGATTTGACTATGTTTAAACCCATGGCTTGAGCCTTCATCACCTCATCATCCTCAACATTCAATCATTCGCTGCTTCCTGACCACATGCCCAGAATCCTGCCAATACACACACATTTGGCTCTTCAGGCCTTGTACAGATTGGAATAATTCTTCATGTTTGTAGGTTTTCTGTTTCATTGGTTGCACTGCATCGTAAAGCCTGGCTGAACACTGGCACACGGGCACACACAATCTGGGAGATACATTTAGTTTGGCTTCATGTGTTACCCTTCAGTCTACACCAGACTACGTAATTAAACACCAGGAAGATTTGAGGGAGAAAAAAAATTGCAAACAGAAAGATGACTGAAACGCTATCAACATAGACCGGTAGAGCAGTTATATTTCCTTAGACTGCTTAATAAGTGTCGCCTAATCAGGGTTGTTAATTATAATCTAAATTTTCGACGTAGCCCCAATAGCTAGCTAGCTAGATATCATGTTATACATGTGTCCTGTAATGGATATATTTTAACTTTATAATCTTTACTTCACTGTCAGGGGGGACATGGTGGCTTAGTGGTTAGCACGTTCGCCTCACACCTCCAGGGTTGGGGGTTCGATTCCCGCCTCCGCCTTGTGTGTGTGGAGTTTGCGTGTTCTCCCCGTGCCTTGTGGGTTTCCTCCGGGTAGAAAATGAATGAATGAATACTTCACTGTCAGATAACTTCAGACCAGAAAAGGGTTTCCATGTAGCTTATAGGTCAATAATAGAAGTAGTGTACATGGGGCTAGTTGGCACTGGCTGTGGTTGGCATAGGTGAAGTGTGAGTGGCAGATTCACAGCTTATGGTGGTCAGGTTACAGTAAAACAATATGCAAGCTGGGTTTAAGAGACCCAAAAAAACTTCTCCCTGTGTTTGTCCATGTGACTTTTATAAAGGCTTCTGAGAGACATGACATTACACATTATACGCAATGATGTTACCTATGTGTTATGTGCAGGTCATCTCAAATCCCACCAAACTCTCTGATTAAAAAGAGCATGTGTGTGTGTGTGTGTGTGTGTGTGTGTGTGTGTGTGTGTGTGTGTGTGTGTGTGTGTGTGTGTGTGTGTGTGTGTGTGTGTGTTTGTGTGTGTGTGTGTGAGTGAGAGAGAAATAGAAAGAGCACATTCACAAGAGCACTCGCATAATTTGTAGGTCAGAGATGCCAAACCTTGCTGTAGGAAATCAATCAAACCATACTGCAATCTATTTCCAAGTCTAATCCAACACATCTGACCCTAATATTCAAAAGCCTCCTGAACACCTTGATTAAGCACATCTGGTGTGATTAGTGTTGGAATTAAACCATGTTTTCTAGCAGAACTACATGTCCCTGCTGTGAGCAATGATGTGAAACTTTCCCCACCCCAGACCATAAATGACTTCATTTCAGCCAATAACATCGAAATGTTCACTAAATAAACAATAATTCTCACCCATCTTCATGCCCTGGGCTCAAGCCTCTGGAAAGGAGATGGGGCAAAAGTGTTTGGATTCACAGACACACTCCTTACTCACAAGGTTACACCCACTTGATAGAAGGCACTGTTCGTCTTCCACACTAGACCTCTGACGTATCAGAGACGAAGGGATCACCACTGATTGTTTTAAATATTTTACATAGAAGGAACTCAGTACAAATTGTTTATGCAGTGACAAGGTGCTTGGGAGATTTATATTCATACTACACAAAAGCAGTTCTCTTCTTCACTATTTAAAGAAAGATCTCCGTCATGAACACTGTGGATTATCTACTGCAGTCTCGTCTAAGTCCTTTCGATTTATGAGGGTCTTTTGCTTTACTATTTCCACTCTTTTTATTCATGGTGCCTTCTTTTTCTTTCTCCCTCTCTAACCGTTCAATCTATGTCCTTCTCGCTCCGGTTTTTGCTGCAATTTCTAAACAATAAGGCAAATCAACATTTCCCTAGGCACGGTGACTTAGTGGTTAGCATGTTCACCTCACACCTCCATGGTTGGGGGTTCGACTCCCACCGCTGCCTTGTGTGTGTGGAGTTTGCATGTTCTCCTCGTGTCTCGGGGGTTTCCTCCGGGTACTCCGGTTTCCTCTCCCGGTCCAAAGACATGCATGGTAGGTTGATTGGCATCTCTGGAAAATTGTCCATAGTGTGTGAGTGTGTGAGTGAATGAGAATGTGTGTGTGTGCCCTGCGATGGGTTGGCACTCCGTCCAGGGTGTATCCTGCCGTGATGCCCGATGACGCCTGAGATAGGCACAGGCTACCCGTGACCCGAGAAGTTCGGATAAGCGGTAGAAAATGAATGAATGAATGAACTCTTCCCCAAAGCTATGTGAAATCACACACTCCATGACAAAACTCTTAGCAAACATTATAGCACACAAAGCAATGTACTTGTGATATTTTGAAACACAGCATAACAGGGACAGGCTTTAAAAACTTAACATGGTCCAAACCATGAGTCCTCAACTGGTGGCCATGGTCCAGATTTACACCAGGTGAGGTTTAGAAACTAGTTCCCTAAGCACGAAAAAGCTTGGGTTACTTAGCCGATCCTCTCTTGTGGCTGATCCAATCACATTTGTTGGCTTTCGTATATTTTTAATTCCATTTAAACTTTCTAGGTTGATTAGCAAATTGACAGCATGGTTTATTTTGTTTGTTTTAAACTGGAGTATTAAAAATAATTTTTAAGGTAAGATAAGAATAAATGAATTCCGTCTGCATCAAATTCTCATCTGTTCAGAATCTTTACTGCTAGTCAATTCAATTCAACTGATTTGTATAGCGCTATTAACAATTGCCATTGTCTTGAAGCAGCTTTACAGAAGCGTAGAAAATACTTTTTATCTCTAACATTTGAAATGGTAACATACTATGAATAAAACCGAACAACTTTAAATTCTTTTATTTTATACCCCTAAACTAACTACTATAGGTCAGTGGAACTGTTGTCACCATTAGGTAACGTTATCACTTTTCCCCCCCTAGATATCTGTAAAGAAATGTCAATTCAATTCTAAACACTGAAGAAGATTTCAACTTTATCCTGAGAAATGGAATCTGCTTTTTCACACTACATAATGTGGGAGATTGATTAATCAAATATAACTTTTCACCAAGGGGGGGCACGGTGGCTTATTGGTTAGCACGTTCGCCTCACACCTCCAGGGTTGGGGGTTCAATTCCTGTCTCCGCCTTGTGTGTGTGGAGTTTTCCCCGTGCCTCGGGGGTTTCCTCCGGGAACTCCGGTTTCCTCCCCGGTCCAAAGACATGCATGGTAGGTTGATTGGCATCTCTGGAAAATTGTCTGTAGTGTGTGAGTGAATGAGAGTGTGTGTGTGCCCTGCGATGGGTTGGCACTCCGTCCAGGGTGTATCCTGCCTCGATGCCCGATGACGCCTGAGATAGGCACAGGCTCTTCATGACTCGAGGCAGTTCGGATAAACGTTAGAAAATGAATGAATGAATGAATGAACTTTTCATCCACTTCTTAGTTGACTTTTATAAATAAGATGATTGTTATGAAATATATAAATCATCCACAAGTTTATCTTCAGAAAACATACACAAGACATCCACCTTCCGCTTAGGTAAGTAAACCTTGTACAGAATTAATTAGTTTAGAGCTTGGGTAAACATCAGACCTTTAAAGTGTTTATGAAAGAATTTCCTAGAGTAAAAAAAGTTTTGCGCTCACTAAACATGGAAAAAAAAACCCACCTTAAAACGGTACTAAAGAAACCTATTCATGGAATGAAACGGTACACAGCCAGGCCTTTGGGACAGAAATTTACACATGTGGCTTTGAAACTAACCTGTGGATTAATGTGTGTATGTTGAACAGGAGACTGCAGCTGGTTCAGACAGACAGGTTAGCAGCCTGAGCATAAGCAGGCTTTTCAACTTAACCCTCATCTGGCCTCCACAGAACTTTCACTCCTTCTTCCTGTCACCTTAAAATGATCTGTGCCGCCAACACTTTTCCATCCGGACCTTTAACGCGAGGGCATTTTCATATTTGTACACTTAATGCGGGGATGTCACAAAGCAAGGGCTGTTAGAAATTGGCTAGCCCTGTTAGCTTTTCTTCATATACTGTACATTACATTTTGGAATGGAAATATTAGCTGTTGATTAAAATTATGGGCATCATAAATATAGTTTTTGGTCATTTATACTGCACTCAGACTAGGGGCAGCAATCTAATCATAGAGATTCCCTTCAGACGCCAACCATCAACAACTGTTAAATGTTAGGGTATGTGGGGAAAACAAAGTCTTAATTTAGAATGAAAAGTGCACTTCTACCCAGTGGGTCTTGGAGACTTCATGTCTTGGCATCCAAGTCCTGAGCTGAATGGCTCCAGAGGCCAGGCTTTGGCTGATAACATTACCATAGAGGAAGTATTTGAAATGGTAGATAATGCTAGTTTAAAGTGGAATGGCCAGGCACTTCTAATTACCAGCAGAAATGGACCTTTTAATGTTTCCTAACTCATAGAAATAGGTAAAAGGAAGGTATGCTAAGTGCTTAGGTGCGAGTCAAAGCTTTAGTTTGGGATTCTTGACGAAGCATGATGATAAAATAAAGCAAAAAAACTTTCATGTAATTTAATTAAATGTGGTCCATTGCACAGTGACTGAGAAACTGCTTGCCTACAAATGGCCAGAAATCAACATGAAACAGTAACAACAGAACCATTTAAGGATTCATTTATGCCCATTCATTCAGACAAATCAAATTGGAATCAAAATGTTTAGAGCTGTAGTTTCACATTACTAAGTTTGATTAGAATCACAGCTTCTGAAATAGACGTGTGCCTTAGGTGTCCCTCTCAAGCCTGCACAAAAAGAGAATGACCAGTCCTGCCCACTCCTCAGTTTGTTTTTTTCTAAAACTTTATAATAAAGGTTCATTAGTTGACATTAGTTACCACATTACTTAACATGAACTAGTAATGAACTGCACTTCTACAGCTTTTATTCATTTGTTTTCATGTTAATTTCAACATTTACTAATACATTATTAACACCGTGTTAACATTACTTAATATACTGTGAACTAACATGAACAAAGAATAAACTTTATTTTAACAAAGATTACTAAATACAATAATTTATTGCTCACGGTTAGTAAATGTTAGTTAATACATTACATTTGAACTAATGATCCTTATTGCAACGTGATTATATTTTTTCCCAGTAAAATCACTGATTGATGCTTTAGTTCAAGACCTTCATGGCGCTTGTTTCAGGAAAAGATAAATGGATTTTCAGGTGTGCTCTTTTGTTGCAGGTGAGAAACTAGTCTGCAAATATAACCATAGTAACTGTGCAGCCATACCCTAGCAACCATGTAGTGCACCTTATGAACCATATTGCAATATAAAGAAGCCATATCTCAGTTACACAACATAAAACACAGCACGATGAGGGGAACTGACGTCACGTGTAGCCCCGCCCCCAAAATAAGCGAAATCAAAAATTTTGCACAACATGGACATGTCATATATCAAAACACTCAGCACAATGAGGGGAACTGACGTCACGTGCAAGCACATTCACATTTTCTTTAGGAAATGTACCGTTCTAGTTTTTTATTGCACTTGTCTGTGATATTTTCTACAAAAAAGCTTCCCAAAATATATACCACCAAGTTTCCTTGTTATTTAACATGGCCTTTATTTGTCCCAAATGCTTCATATCTGAGTGACTGTATTAAACTGAAACTGCCCACTCTCAAACTCTGTCCCAGTGCACACATCTACTCTAAGACACATCTGTTTTAAACTTAAACTGGTGGGGAATAGACACATCTTTGTCCATTCATCTTAGAACATTATGTTTTAGTCGAAACCTCCATTTCCGTCCTCTCTAGTTCACTCGGGCCTGATGAGATGCCTTGAGCTAAATCGTTTACATAAATGCATGTCATCTATAACTTACAATCTATAGCAGGCTGATTCTGAGCACATTCAAAAAAAAACATCTGAATCCCTGTTATAAATATTCTTCTTATAGTTTGCATATGGCACATGCCCGTGGCACATATGTTGAGCAGGTAATTGTTTCCATATCGTGTTCCTTTTTGTCCTGACATGATTTAAGCATGATGAGACATTACAGAGACATTCTGTCTACTGCCACAATTTAACATATTTGAAATTCCATACAGTACATTTTTGTTTATGTTTCACTTTCACCACTACCATGTCTGTAGTTGCTTCTTAGGTTCTGTGTAATCATATGCCATCCTCCTATTGGTAGATTTTAGACGAGTGTCACACTCTGAGATCTTAAGCAAAGCTGTCTGAAACCGTTAGTGGTGGCTCAACTGGATTACTGATCAGAAGGTTGGGGGTTCGAGGCTCCAGCACTGCTAAACTGAGAGCCCTTAACCCTCACTGTTACAAAGATGCTATATCATGACTGACCCTGGTCTCTGACCCTAACTTTCAAACACTCTTGAATATGTGAATTCCATGGTGCTGTAATGTATATGTAACAATAAATGCTGCTTCTACTTTAAACTTTATTGCCTGCTGTCTTTTGTTGTTATTGCACTAAATTGGCTATCACTGACTGTACCAAATTGGCCATCAGTGACTGTTATATTGTACATTCTAAAAACACCAGGTTCCCTAAAAACACCAACTCCCAACCAAAGACTATCCTTTACTATGTGGTATTGTGCTCGTAACAGCAAAATTGGTCCCAGTATCATACAATGTTAAGGCAGCTTTAGAAAATACACCTAATGGCATGTTTTTGGAACATGTACAAAAACTGGGCATTCTTGCAATTAGGATTGAACCAGAACTTTGTAGTCAGCAACACTACACACTGACAGCAGATAACAAACATGACAAATACTTGTACCTTAAATACATGCATTTAAAATGCATTAAGGACACTGGAATAAATCACGTGAATAAAGTCAGGTCTCTCCACATCTCTAGACATTTCTTTGATTCATCAACAGAACAGAAAATCACTTTATTTATTCAAGCAGCTCAAGTGAGATAATTAATGCATAATGAATCTTTTCATGCATAATACATCAGTATGATTATGCTTCAGCTGCTTGCAATCAGACAAGGGATAATGATTATACGCCTCATCAAGCTCTCATCATACTTTAAGATTTTACAGAACTAATGCCACCTACAGTATATATTCTGGTGTTAAAGGTTATTTCCTGTGACTGAATTAACAGCTACATTAAAAAGAAAAATGTTTTAAACGTATTGCTTTATTTTACTTTTGCCTGTCTCACTTCAGGTCATTAACTAAATCAAAGCAGCTAATATGCCAAAGTCACAACAAAGCCAAGTGAAGATTATCCTTTAGCCTTCTGCTTGATGTAAATATGTTTTAATCACAGACCTTGTCCCTGAGGACAAGAAGATGGAACCCAACCAGACCCACGAGTATGATGGCATGGAACGGCCATTTAGTCCCGGGACTTTCTGGGAGGTTCACACTTCTGCATGACTGTTTGGTTGCATCCTGAGCAATCCATCAAGCCAAAAAAAAAAAACAAAAAAAAAACAAGGCTAGAACTGTAGTGGAGTTTTATTCTCCAAGGTTAAATTAGGATTTAGGACCCGGGATGCCTTCTTTCATGGGTATCATAAAAATTTGTATTCTTATAAGAAGTTTGCAACACCGAGATCACAGATTTATGATTTAAAAAAATTAAAAAAATCAATATACCAGGTTTTGTCCTTATGGCTTCAATTAAACTACAATTTACCAACCAGATGTCAGTGTTTGTTGTTTGTTTATTTTGAAATGAAAGATTGGAAGGATTACTTATTATTCTTATCCAGTACAGAATAAATAGCTTTTTATCTATTTTAGAAGCAAAGCATTTCTTCACATCCTTGATTTTTTTATTTCAAAATTAAACATCAAGTTGTTTAAAAAAAATAAAAACAAAAAGCTTTACATCCAGTTTACACTTAACAAAGGTCGTGTTTTTGCTCTTCTGTGGTTATTTTTTTTAAAAATATGTTCTTGTTCTACATATATACAGTATATATTAACCTAGACTAAACCATTTTTACCCTCTAAGAGGAGGAGGTTTTCCGGTGAATGTCCAAAGTTATTTTAAAGACATAAGGAATTTCTCATATTTTACTCTAGAAATGTAAAAAATTAAGTAAAAAAAATTAAAAAATAAATAAATCCATGTTCAGGTCTCATGGCGACACTAAACAGTTAGACCCACTATTTGGTCAAACTCTGACACCCCTGCTTCCTCAGAAGCTCGCTCCAGGTGTGCGTTTGTTTGACCGGAAGTGAAGCTGGTCATACCTTTTCACATCCAACTACACTTCCTTCACTACTACTACTACAGTTAAAGCATCCTTATTAATAGTATAAAACTTCTAGCATTTCTTTCTTACTTACTTTTTTTTACTTACGTATTGTGATAAATAAATGAATGAATTACAGACTCCAATTATTATTATTATTTTTTTACACTCACCTTTGCAGATCCCTATATGAGGACTGGTTACTGCGCCGGTGTGGTTCAGGTCGGTGCATGTGAGCCCCGGGGCGCAGTAGCCTAGTTGCCAGTTCTCGCCGCCGCACAACTCCATGTCGAGTCGCGCGCACTGATCACAACAACCGCACGGGTCCCGCGCCAGCACGCGCCCTTCCTCACAGCCTTGTGCGGGGACCGGTGTGCACGCGCGGTTCGGGCACGGCGCACACACTTGACCCGCGGACGCACGCAGCAACACGCAAAAGTTCAAAAGGGCCAACACACTGTCACTGCGCATACTGACAAGAGCGCACGCGTGCACTGCTTTGACAAAGAACCCTGAAATCAGTCACGAGACTCTCAGGTACAACTAGATAATGGAGTAACCATTCATCCACTTCTAATCCCAGGACTTCCCAGCCTTCCTACAGTCAAATAAACAGTAGGATTAGGTGGAACAGAGTACTAGCTGTTCCCGAGTGTCGTTCCGAATTAAAATCCTCTTTGCATCAAGTCAGTTTTCTTCTAACGTTCCCTCTAAACTTCTACTTCTGTGGGCCACCTACTGTATGCGAGCTGGAAAAGGATGATGCTGAAGCGCACCCTGTCTCTGCTTGCACAATACTGAGGATGCGAACTGAAACTCGTGCTGACCTTAAAGGGATATAGGGGCCGTAAGCTCCGCCCTTCTCTGTGACTGACAAGAGATGTGATCAATAACAAGCTGCGAGATGAGGGCGTTTCTGCCCCAGCTACCCAGAGGTGGGTGCGCAAACTTATTGCATTGCACAATGAAGCATCGTTCATTTGTATACTCTGTAAACCACTACATCTCTTCCACTGAAAATCTTATCTTTTTTTTAAGCATAGTCTATGTACTATGTAAGCATAGTTTATGTACTTACCCTCCCTTTAGTAATATAAAACTTTATGTGAGGATGCATTTAGCATATTTGGCAAATTGCTGATAGAATAGAATACACAACCCCAACACTTATACACAACCCCAACACTTATACACAACCCCATAACATGCATTAATTGCTTATTTCAATATCGCACTGGCATAACTGTGCACTTCTAAATTCAGCTCAATTACAGTACCCACAAGGGCAAGGGCAATTCTTAGACATACTCTGTACATAAAAGTGCATACTTTACTGCACCTATGAAAAAACCCCACTAAACTTACTTTAATTGTATGAATCTGTACATTTTATAACACAATTAGTAATCATGTGTATTTAAAGTCCTGGAAATCAAATCAAACTCACCCAAATCTATGACAAACAAAATACAATAAATCCCATTTCATCTATAGAGATATTAAATATCAGAATAGATATTATATATCAAATATTAAATATTACATATTATATAGATCAATGTTTTTATAAAACCTTAAGTTGCTTCCAGCCTCATTGTAATAATATTCTATTTCTTGGTTTAGCAATATTTATGAGATAGATAAAGGCTAGTCTAATAACATTATTTATATCTACATGAAAGACTGTACACAATAATTACACTACAGTGCATCTAATACATGAAATGCAGAAATAGGACAAGTTCAGACTGTATTTATATATTTACTGCCTTGCGATTGGTTCCTTGGTAGTCAGACTGAGAAGTATGAAAACCTGAGCCAAGGTGATCATGAACCACCTGAGCTAAACCTACAGTAATACACTATTTACAATGACACTATAGCAGACATGAATTTAATAGAAAATAAACAAGTACGTGACTGAATTAATCTTGGACAATCGTATCCTCATTCATGACAGCCAGAAAACACTGTTGCCGAATGAAATGATCTACAAAAGGACCATTACTGCATTTGTGCTTGTTGTGATGAAGAACTGTTAAACACCATCACTTTCAACAGTGCCGGGGTTTATTGATAGATAGATGTTTTTAGTGAAATTCCATTATAGTTATGAACTTATATTTTCTCGTGTATTATACTGCATACTTGGGTTTAAAATAGCAATGTTCCTGGATTAGATCAGGGGTTCAGACTAGCAGTTGCAACCCCATGTGGGTCACTTGATTTTCTATTACATACTGTATTTCCCATCCATCTACCGCTGCTAAACAAACTAGCATTGTGTCTCAAATCGCTGGCTTTTTTTTTTTTTACAATTTAGAAATCTTGTGTAGCATTTAAGCATTGATAAAAGTCTGTTTTGTGTCTTCTGGTACACAAAACTGGATTTTCTAGATTAGTAAACACTGGTCAGGTTTAAATTTGGGATGCAGTTTGTAACAACAATCACAACAGTGTTGGAACATTGTGAGAGAAACAGAGCTTGTCAGTTGTTTGGCAGAGTGCGATCATGTGTATGCAATAGCTAAATATTTCTTCGGTCTGATTTGTTAACAGAGAAGGATATTTTGGCTCTGATGTGCCATCTATAGTAGATGCTGTTTATTATACTCCAGATGTACATAAAATATGCAGATGAGTGTGTGAGCAATGGTGTGCATGTTGTTGCTTCTTCTACACATGCACAAGTCCCTCTGCTGAGTGTCAGCTCGTATCAATCCACCCGCAAGGTGATTGCTTTCTAACAGTACACCAACACACTGTGTCATGTTTTATTCCTTAAGTATCGTTTCAAGCTGTTCAGCACATGCTTTACAAAAGACAAGTCAGTGCAAAGTACTGTATATTCTTTAGGTTTTTAGCTGTTTATGTTACCACATACAGTATATATTTAAGAAAATAGCCAAACCCTGTGGTAGTCTGTCTTTTTTCTGTACTATTTAGCCTATCCCAAGGTGACTGAGGGCAAACGGCAGAGGACAGGGTGCTGATTCATGGCAGGCACAAAACCAGACTATGGACAATTTAACAATGCAAAACTAGAACGCATGTCTTTGGACTGGGGAAGAAACCCGAGAACCCAGAGTAAACCCCAAAACACAGGGAGAAGATGCAAACTCCATGCAAACAGGACAAAGCAACCCACAACCTTGGAGATGTGAAGAAAACATGCTAACCAGTCAGTCACAGAGTTACAGTAGAGCTAAATAATAAATCTAGGATTTAAAAACTTATACTGATCAAGGCTTGGGATTGTAGAAAATTCATAATTATCATCTGGGAAGCTCAGGAATCCTTGGATTTAATTTTTCCTCATCTGAATTTATCCATGTGCTTTGGCCAATCTGTATCACCTAAATAAACAATAGAATCCCAGTTATTTTCTTTTCTCTTTCCTCTCATCTAATCTAGTAGTTTTTCCTCTTACTGATTTTTTTTTGCATTCCTTTGCTTTCTATCTTTCTCCTGAATTTTCTGACGTTATGTCTTAATATATTCATTTTGTATTCAGCCAGATTTTCTTAGAATTCACGCATCATTAAATTTCCTCCCCCTTTTTTATTTCTTGGATCTATTCCCCCTCTTTTTCTACTACAAGAGATTTCTGTATATAGAATTATTCTCATACGAGCTCAGTATTGATGAGCAAAAAAAGACAAAAGTTATACTGAGCAGACTTCAATTTAAAAATAATTGTTATGTATTAGTTTTAGTTTCTTGTGATATGTTGGTTAAGATAAAATAACGCTTTGGAATAAATCCTCAATATTCCATTGTGAATTGGGTCTTTGCTTTAACGTGTTAATTTATATGTGTAATGACTCCTAGGTCACACGCACGCTGTGAAGAATTTACACACTGTGTCTTTGTTATCAGCTCTTTCCAAGCGTAGGTGTTTTGTGATTCTACCATTCTGGTTTTTGCCTCGTTTCTGATTCTTCTGGGTTTTAAATCCTGCCTACTTTATGTCATTTGCTAATCACCCAGTCTTTGCCTGTTTTTTTATTCTGAGCTTTAATGATTTTGACTTGGACTTAAACTTGTATTATAACAGCAACACACACACACAGACACACACACACACACACACACACACACACACACACACACACACACACACACATATATATATATATATATATATATATATATATATATATATATATATATATATATATATATATATATATATATATATACACACACTGTAGATGTATATATTCATGATGACATTCTTTTTGTACAGCTATCTGTCATACCACTTCATACTGTATCATACTTATACATAAAAAACACACTATATATACAGTACCCTTATTCAGTTATATGTACATATTACACTGCCACTTGTAAATAAGCTATCTATGCACTTCTGAATGCACTAACTGCATTTCAGTTGGCTCTGTACATGTACCTTGCACGGTGTCAATAAAGTTTAATCTAATTTAATCTAATCGAATCTAATCTAATAGACCAACCCCAATTAGGCATTTATTTCAATGTACTGCATCATTCATGCACTCACTAGGAACACCAGTACTCCAGCTCATTCATACAATTATCTAATCATTTCTAATCTAATCTAATCAATCGATTTTTTAGAGTTTTTTTTCCAGATATTGTACAAATGATGACCCTCTATAGACCCAGTGTAAATGTGTGTGTGTATGTGTGTCTGTTTGTGTGTGTTTGAGAAAGAGAGATAGAAAGAAAATGCCGTAAATGCACTGAAAAGTTTTATTGTGTTTGTATAGTTATAAATTTAAACGACTGTATTGTAACCACTGCAGCTGATGTTTAGTTTCACTTTCTTTGCAGGTCTGAGGTGGGGTGCATGAGCTAAACTACTACAAAGAACACACACACGATAAACACAATGAACAAAAGTGTTGAATGCTTTTATGATGCGTCAATAATTCCCTTCTGATTCCAAAATTCCACAGATTGTCCACTCACATTTATTGTGTAGTGAAGAAAGTTTCCTGAGTAACATTTGCATTTTGAGCATATAAGGTACTGTATATTGCAGACATGCACTATAGTTTCCTGCTACCTTGTTCTTTTGAGCTGTAGTTAGGGTGGGAATTTGATGAAATCTGGCAACTTACATACGTAAATACGTAAATATTGTGCAAATAAAAAATAAACAACAAACCCATTAGAATAATTTTAATATTGTTCCTATAAATATTCATGTACTATTAGCATCTGGTCAATCTGAATAATGCATTCATATTCGTTCAGTTACATCCCTAATTTGCATAGTTAAAAGAGTTTAAAATGGAAAAGTCTATATAACCTAATACCAGTTAATTTTTGTCTAATTTTTATTACAGAGGTGAACCGAATGGCTTTAAAAAAATAAAAAACAGATACAATTCTGAACCAAACTGTAAATAAATACACTACACTAATATATTCCTATATGACTGTCACTTGCTGTTCAGTCCCAGCTGATTTTAAGCAGAACTGAACCAAATGAATGAAAAACAGATTCCACACTGTTCCTGTATATGTAATTCATTAAAAGGATCAAAACAATGTTACTGCCAACACAGCACACAAAGCCTTTCTCCAAATATTCTGTGCTAACGGTGAAGCAAGAGCTTTCACTGTTATTCATATTCATAATATCTTTGTCTCCAGAATCATTCTGCAGTCTTTAGCAGGATCCAAGAGCAACACGATGTTTCAGAGATCAGAAACATTACTAGACACATCCCAGACACAACCCTATTCTCTCTTACTGTCTGTTATCTCTCCCTTTCATTTGTAATTATGGCATAAACCTTAACTATATCATAATCATTTGTCCATTTGAGGCTTCTATAGTGTTAGAAATGGTACATAAATAAATGGACAAATAATTTAGGTGTTGCATGGAGACACAATGGCCTCACAGGTACAAGGTCAGGTTTTAGCTTAGATTATTATCTATGTGGAATTTCCCATGTTTTCTTTCCAGACAGGGAGTAGGAAAAAATGAATGAAGGAATGAACAATTTAGCAAATTAAGAACTGTATCATGGCTTTTTCAACAGTATCCAGAGACTGTTCATGGTAGCAGTGTAATGTTTAGCTCTTATTAACCCTTAAAGCCCATTCTGCGAGACGCTCCAAAAATCCTCCTCTGCTGCAGTGTTAGGATTAGTTGGCAAGAAAAAATACTTACACATTTATCCTCCTAACCCTTCTCGTTGCTGCTTTTCATTTTACGGTACTTCTATCTGATTAATAATGTCTCTCGGACTCATTTTCTGCGATTGTCAGACAAGAGTTTCAAAGATATACTGGTGTAAGTGTGACTGGTGTAAGATAGCCCATGTTAACTGTCATGATCAAAGCCAAAAACATATACTCTTCTCCTATATAGCTATGAATTTAGTGTTTTACAAGTTTTAACATGCTAGTTCAGCCATATTCTAAATCTTGCCATTTCACCCCTGGCAGTCAGGCATCTGGACAGTTGTTTCGCAAAAGCCTCAAATAGGAATATATCAGAAATGACATTTACCCAAACTGTCAACTGTGTGGGAGTGTAGAAGAGTGGCGGGGCATGCAGTTCATCAAAGAGAAAACTATTGTACATTTATTCACATGCAAGGAATGGAAAAAGTGCCACAGGGAATCTGAGCAGAGCTGCAAGACTTGACAAGAAGCGCTGCTGCTCTTTGACCCTCCAGCCCTCTGACCCTAAGGTGTTAACACTTATTTAGATAAGATCAGTAGACACTTCTCTATGGGTTTGGGTTCTAGACGCATGCTGTGTGTGTGTGTGTGTGTGTGTGTGTGTGTGTGTGTGTGTGTGTGTGTGTGTGTGTGTGTGTGTGTGTGTGTGTGTGTGTGTGTGTTTGTGTGTGTTTGTGTGTGTGTGTGTGTGTGTGTGTGTGTGTGTGTGTGTGTATTGGCAAACATGAATTTTACTGATGAATGTTTAAATGGATCTATGAGCTGACAAAGAGTTCAGGGAATCTGGCAATGTCCAATGTCCTGCTTGGTGAAGCTCCTACGAATGAGAATAGACACAATGCATAATGATTAGTGGTGTAATGACATAAATGCATCTCTAATGTAGTGCCCTAGAAAGAATATAGAATAGCCATTATAGTCAGCTCTGGAGCTCTATTTCTGTGTACACTCTTAGCATACATGTGGCTGCGGATCTCATCATGCTTTAAATTATTATTTTCACCAGGTCAAATATTTGAGGGGAATTTCTATACTAATTTATTTTCAAAGTATATTGTAAAGTATAAACCTAAACCCTCTCTGTGTGAAGTTTGCATGTTCTCCATCAGGGTTTACTCTGGATACTCCGGTTTCCTCCCCAGTCCAAAAACATGTGTTGTAGGTTGACTGGCATCTCTAAATTGTCCATAGCAAATAAATGGGTGTGTGATTGTGAAGGGTTGACATCCCACCCAGGGTGTCCCTCACTTTGTGACCTGAGTCCCTCTGGCTCTAGGTTTCCTGTGACCAAGGATGGATGGATGGATTTAACCTTTGTTGTTTCATTGGGGGTCAGCTTAACCTTTCAGACTTCTGTTCATCCGTGAAAGTTTGTTTGTGGAAATTTCCTGAACAAGGCAGTATCTGTGTGGTCCCAAGATTTTTATATTTACATGCAGTTATTTGTACAGATCCTTCAATTGTTTCAAAAGGAGAAACCTGAAACCCAGCTGAGTTGCTTGGATTTTACCAAGGTATCAAAGACAAAACCATACTGTCTGTAAATTTACGCCGTCAAGACAACCACTTTTTCACTACCTATTAAATCCTAATTATGGACACTGGCCAATCAGAAGCCAGACGGTTTAAAAAAATATAAAACTTTTTACCTATTGGAATTTGGATATAATAATTGAAAGTGGAAAAGGTTTTAAAATAACTGCTGAAAAATGTTAACTACCTAATCGACCTGCCAAAAGATACCATGACATATGAAGTTATAAGAAATTCATACTGATTATCTTTGGTCTAGCTGCATATTTTATATGGTACATTTTTTAAACAGTACTGTATCTCAATATTCTCAATACTGGATGAATCGCCATGTTCTTTTTTAAACAGACAGAGAAGTGATGAGAAGAAATATATATTGATGTACTGAGGTTTCACACTTGCATATGTGCTGGCTCTCACCTACTGTACAGGCTAAATTCATAATGTGTTAACAACAACACTAAATTTACAAATTTATTGCATCATTTCTCATCTGATATCTACTTCTGACAAATGTATTGACCTGGTGTTACCACTTTCCTTTCAATCAAGCATTTCTCAAAGTTGCCATTGTATATGGTCACGTCATGTTAGATGATGCTACTGATTCTGTTGGGTGAGAAACTGAAGACAGGAAAAACACAACAGCATACTAAAGCTATAACGATTGATTGCTCCAGTGGGACTTTTAACCTCTGGGCATGAATGAAGCTGCAGTTCAGTGAGTTCATACATGTAGGGAATGTCCTCCAGAAGTGCTCTCCACTCGCACGCTATCTTATCTACGGCTACATTAAGACAGCAGTAACAACGAGGCGCATAATACATAACTTATTATGAATAGAAACAATGAAATGTTTTTTTTTTTCTTTTCTTTTTCCAGAAGCTGGCAGTGTGTGTAAAATTTGCTGGACATCTGCTTGGAAATAAAATTGATTATGCTCAAGGCCAAATTCATTTTGCTCGCACATTTTGTGGTAAACAATTCCTCAAATCTAAGCACGTACTGGAAGTATTTAGTCTTTACATGCTGTTTCCATTTCGGTGCATAAACCAAGGCAGGATGGGGATGTAACAGGATGCTATCTCCATCTTCATGAATGTGTAGCATTTTATTTGTACATCATAAAGGTGGAATGCAAAGCTACTCTCTGTTAATTGTTTTTTTTTTTTATAATGTTCCAAATATCTGTATTTGGATAGTAATAGTTCTTTGTTGGTGACATCAGTGAGAAACATCAGCAGTGTCAGCATGGTCTGTAAATTCTGGCTCTGACAGTTCTTCATCCACAGCTAGAGATCATAATTGGGCGTCATCACCTGAGAATGTTATATCTGAACACTCATTTGCACGCATAATTTTCATATATGGCTGTTTACCTAAATTAAATTAAATCACGTAGTCCTAAATCATTGCAGTACTATGCACACGTGTAGTTTCCACTAGATTTAAAAAAAAAATTAAGTGTGCCTCCTACTCATACCCATATTTGCAACTATTTAGCTGTTCATTTGCATTTGTTCCTTATTCAGAGCGATTTAACGATTTTTTTCTCATTTTAAAAAAAAAACTGAGCAATACTGGGTCAAGAGCCCAGCAGTGCCAGCTCGGTGATCTAGGGATTTGAAAGACATACGGCTAAGTATGGTGAACCATACTCAGAATTCGTTCTCTGCATTTAACCCATCCAAAGTGCACACACACAGCAGTGAACACACACACCGTGAACACACAACTGGAGAGTGCCCGGGGAGCAGTTGGGGGGTTCGGTGCCTTGCTCAAGGGCACCCCAGTAGTGACCGGCCCGAGACTCGAACCCACAACCTTAGGATTACGAGTTAGACTCTCTAACCATTAGGCCAGTGGTTCGGTAATCCAAGGTTTTAACCACTGAGCTATCCTGTTTCAAAAAATTTATTTGTTCACAGTTACATCCAATAGCCGTAGATACATCTCAGAAATTTCTATATATTAGATTTAGTTAATGACAGAAGTCTTTTTACGGTGTGTCTAGTGAAAAGTTCCATAATTATGGATAATTTGGATCCCACTTCACCTACACACTGTAGATGCCTTCACGCCCCAATCAATAGCTGTGATTTATATGGGAATGCTTTCCCCATTAGTATGCAGAAATGAACATGCTTGTTTAGCATTTGTTAACATATTAGATTCTGTATAAGAATGTACCACAGAAATTATGGAAAATATCCAGCAAATATTTAATACACCTGCTCCTGGCATTAATTTGAAATATGACTTGGTTGTGTGACAAAATCACCCTCACTCAAATGAGGGGCAACTGAGCAGCTCAGGGCAAATGCTACATTCGTGTGAACGATCAGTAAAGCCCACACTATGGGGTCAGTTTTCCAGTCTCCGGAGAGGGGGGGAATCACCCCCAGGTACGGCTGTAGTATTTACAGCCAAGCTTCCATCTGGTTCTGGAATGTCAGTCTTCTCTATTTCTAAGGGCGGTAAATCCCATACCATAATTACAGTGTCATCAGCTCAAACTTAAAGGTGGAATTACCATCTTTGCTGAGGCCCGAGTGGTGTACTGTATGCTTAAAGGTTTTGAAACACATGCTAGTGTAAGGGTCTGAAGAAAAGAACAGCAGTTAGTAAGCGTGTTGAACCTTCACAATACTTCAGTGGTTGTTGGTGTTACAAAGAAAAATCATTACAAAGCCTTAATAATGTCTTACAGTCAAAACCAGGATGCTGTTTTATATTCATTTAGTTTGGTGTAGCATCACAACGATTTTCAATATACAAAGTAATAAGATATATATAATGTACCCAGTGGTTTAGTGGTTAGAGTTTCCATGCTGTCCCTGAGCTTAGGGGGATTCCTCCGGGCACTCTGTCTAAAGACATTGTGTTGTAGGTTGATTGGCATCTCTAAATTGTCCGTAGTGTGTGTGTGTGTGATTGTGCCCTGTGGAATAGTAGGCCCATGTGCTCAGGCCCTCTGGGAGAGGCTCTGGACTCCCCATGACCCTGTGTAGAATAAGCTGTACAGTAAATGGACAGGGTGGATATTCTACCTTGGTGGAACAGATTGGAAAATTAAGAAGTAGGAATATGACTTGGAGAGAAACAGAAAATCTGGATCTGCATACACAAACATGATTTGAATTCTTTATGAACTATCTTGCTGTATTTACTTTGGGGTTAGAGTATTTCTAGCTCTGGGAAATAAAGAGCTTGACATCACTAGATAATATCATTAGAGATAGAATGTTAACAGATCAGAAGTAACTTAAAGTTTCGTGTCAACTTCAAATTTAGAAAGTTATATTTTGTTCTGTAATTTTCTTGTTTCCACCATATTTAACTGCTATAATTAAACAATTTAATCTTCTTTAGTAACTGGTTCATCCTGGTTAGGTGGTCAAAGTGGATCCATCACACCTAGCATAGCATAACATCACACCTAGCACACACACGCACACGCACACACACACACACACACACACACACACACACACACACACACACACACACACACACACACACACACACACACACACACAGAGTAACAATTTAGCTAGTAGTATGTTTTTTGAAGGAACCATGAAAGGTACATTTTTTTGTATCTCGGGATCTACAGCATCACTCTGCCAGCCTGTATTCAGATAATACAGATTATATTAATTTTAGAATTTGTTTCTTGATCATGGGAAAGACAGCATGTTACTTGGTATACTCACAAAATGTAAACCAAACATACAGACCATTTGTTGTGTACAAGTATTTCAGAACGAAAAACTCAACCCAAAATTTCAATGCTTTAAATCTGTTTTGCAATAAGCTCTAATTAAGTAACACAGACACTATGTTTTGCCTGTTTTGCACATCTGTTAACTAGTCTGTTTTCTGTGTCTCGCCTGGGGTAAGGTTTTGTTGTAGAGGCAGTAATTTTACAGTGCAGGAAGAAGGCTCCCTCTGCAGGTTTACAGTCCTCGAGACACTTGTGCCTCCACTGTGAGAGCCCCAAAGCCAAGGATTCTGGTACTGATATAAAAGCAAATAACTATTACACATCATACATTTCAGTAACACGTGAAACTACTGGCAACAACAACAACATTTGCCAAGTTATAAAAGAGGAATATAAGGAATATAAAGGGGTAGAAACTGGGGTACCTAGAGGAAACCCCTGAGACACAGGGAGAGCATGTAAGGTAAACACACACGGCAGAGGTGGGAATCGACCCCACAACCCTGGAGGTGTGAGGCAAACATGCTGACCAACAAACCCCTGTGCCCACATTGTTAATATTATTTCTTTTATTATTTAAATAAATCCTATAAATCCTATGCGGAAGATGAATTGGTTTTCCTTGGTTATGTTTTTCCAGAAACATTAGACAAGCTGCTAGATAAACAAAGCTCAGGAGAAATCAACAATGACAATGACAATGACAATTTATTTATATAGCACAATTACTTACACAATCTGTCGACCAATGTGCTTTCCATTAGGTAATTAAAAACAGAAAAAACACAACAAAACAAACAGAAAAATCATACAGACAACCCATCAGCCATATGCTTTTGAAAATAAAAATGTCTTTAGCCTGGAATTAAAAATATTAAGAGAAGAGGCTTTTCTAATGGACAGTGGGGGGAGCAATACAAAAAGCACGATCTCCCCTGCACTTAAGCGTCGACTTTGGGGTAAACAATAGATCCTGGTTGGAAGACCGAAGGGATCTAGTAGGTTGATACGCAATCAATAACTCACTGAGATAAGGGGGGGCAAACCATTCAGAGATTTATAAACCAGGAGCAAAATTTTAAAATCCACTCTAAAACAAACAGGCAACCAGTATAGTTAGCGTGGAATAGGAGTAATATGCTCCCTCTTTTTTACCCCACACAAAAGTCAAGCCGCAGCATTTTGGACAAGCTGCAAGCGGGAATCAACAACTCTGTGACAAGTATACAACTACAGGCAATAGAGCTGTAAACTGTTGTGACCGTAGCTATAACACAGCAGGTTGTGCTGTGGAGGGCAACAGTTTTTCACTTTCAGTTTTCCAGGAATCAAATCTGGAAAACATGGAAAGTGTTGAAGTGCACCAGAAGTGGAGAAAAACACACAAGTTTCTCTCTTGTAAGTCTGCCCGCTTACGAGATTCACGATGATGGATACATCTAATTCACTTTGGTCACAGACGTGAGGAATGCCAGTCCGATTCTGTATGAAAGAAACGCCACACTGTGTATGAAAGAAATGTAGAAAGCCCTGCTTCTTCATGCATCTGTGGTTCTTTTATTCACTTGGAAAAAATAGAACTTGCAGTTGGTCACCTGTTGCTTTACTGTAATTTTGTAAAACTGTTAAAAGCTTCCATGTCCTCCATGGTTTCTTACAGATATTTGTTTATATGTCCAGGATCTTTGGCTATTACCAAAGTTTGTTTGGATACCACATCATTTGGGCACACGAAAAACAAAGCCACCCACATGACATTTGGCCAGCTGTGGTCATGTGGTGATTCCTTTCCATTGCACAGCTGCAGATGAGTTGTCCCAAAGTCAGTCTACAATGTCCACTTGTTTTGTAGATGTACATGATATCTGTGATAATAATACATTCAACTCCAAAATCCGGGTACATCTAATAAACCCAATAACTGTATATTTCACTGGAAATATAAAACGTTCACACAGTTGTCAGGTATGAGTTTGTGTCTGTATGCTTGCATTCTCCTACAACATACAGCAAAAGGCTTCCTGTTTCTTGGCTTGCCCAAAATGCCAGCAAACAATGCTCGGAAAAGCAAGCCAGCTCTGTGTCTAGACACCAGTCTAACAATGCTCACCCTGGCATGGATAATGTAACTCCAGAGAGTGATAAATACTGGCATGTGCTGCTCTAGCTGACAGAAGGAATGGGCGCTAGCCGACTGATTGTGCACACAAACAGGAAGAGGGAAGAGAGGGCCAAGCCAAAATCAGGCCCGACTCACCATCGTTGCCAAGAGGGTCATCACTCACTTTATTACAGATTATTTATTTCCATATACATGTATTGTTATAGCCCCAAGGTCTCACAAGTTTTATGATGCTGGTTATATTATAATTTCACTACCTTGGAGATGACTAACGGATCTCCTGCATTAACTGAGGCTATGGTGCAGTACAAAAGCTGATCAGAAGGGGTCAGGATGAGACAGGCATTTTTGCAGTATATGAAAAAGGTAAATGTCTGTTGGACTTTGTATGAGTAACACAAATGTCTGTATAGAAGAAGCCTTTATTTGTCACATATACAAATAAATCTTTGCATATCCCAATTTCAGAAGATGGGGTCAGCTATGATACAGCACCCCTGTAAGCAGAAAAGGGTTAAGGGTCTTGCTCGGTGGTCCAGCAGTAGCAGCTTGGCATTGTTGGGTCTTGAACCCTAATCCACAGATCAACAACCCAGAGCCTTAAACACTTAAGGCTTCACTGCCTATAATCAGCAATTTAGGCTGATTTCCTTCTCTTGACATTGCACAGTATAAATAAAAAGCACTACAGTTTCATTCGGGGAACCTATAAACTTTTTGTAATGTGTACAAAGTACAAAATATCTAAAAAGACACAGTAAAACTTCATAACGTAGTGTGTATGACTCTTTTATTAAACTAATTTAAAGTAAGGAAGTGGTCTGCTCGTCTAATTCAGAGCAAGTGTTCACCAGTGCTAATAGTTATTCTGGAGAATTTGTTGGCACTACTGTATACATCTCAGTCAGATTGTTGTGTATTGACAAGACATTTAAGTGAGAAATAACTAATCATTGCTAGTTTAACATGTTGCAGCTCATAGTAAACAATAACTATCATGGTCGCTGTAGAAGTAGCCTTTTTATTCTTTACTGAATTGAGACTAGACAGATTTTTATTCTGCCAATATATCAGCCAATATGTCAGCCCAATATATCAACTCTGAGGATTTTGGCAAAGACACTTCATGACAATGTGCATTAGCCAAAGTCCTCTTCAATTCACTAGCATAGCAACCCAGGAAATTGTGAGGTAGCACATTGTGTACTTTTACTGATTAGGTTGCTCTGATGCTTTCTTTTCTTACTCCTGCCCTAATTAAATTTCAACTGGAGTACCACAGGGACAGTAGAAATATCAAATAGCTAGATAAATAGCTTATTAGCTAAATCAGATGAGAGCTCCTACAGTATTGCTAAGTACAGTATAAGAAGATGTGTTTTTGTTCAACCTGGTCTATGAACTCCTCCATCCTGATCAAAAAGGCACAACAGCACCTATATTTTCTGAAGAGACTTAAGTCTAAGTCTCGTCTGTGCTACAGGATACTGGGGAACTTTTACCGCTGTACCATTGAGAGTATCCTCACAAGCTGCATCTCAGTGTGGTATAGCAGCTGCACAGCTTCAGATCGTAAAGGCCTTCAGAAAGTGGTGAAAACCGCCCAACAAATCATTGGTATTTAAACTACCCACCTTGGAGGACATTTTAAAAGAAAAAACACTGTTTGCAAAGGGCGAGGGGCATCATCAAAGATCCATCTCACCCCAACCACGGTCTGTTTACACTTCTCCCATCGGGCAGACGCTACTGTTGTCTTAGAGCCAGAATAAATAGACTGAAAAATAGCTTCTTTCCCGTGGCTGTTTCTGCACTGAACAGCTGATATGGTGTTAACAATCACCACTCTACTGCACTATTTTGCACCACTTTAAAATCATGTATATATCTCATCATCATGTATAAAAAAATCATGTATATATATGCATAATGACATTCGTTTTGTACAGCTATATCTGTCATACCACTTCATACTGTATCATACTTATATAAAACCCTTATTCAGTTATATGTACATATTATTACACCTTCTGTATAACCTCATAACCTTATTTATTACACTGCCACTTGTAAATAAGCTATCTATGCACTGCTGGTTAGATGCTAACTGCATTCCATTGGCTCTGTACATGTACCTTGCACAATGACAATAAAGTTGAATCTAATCTAATCTAATCTAGACTTACAGAATACATTCTATTCAAGTGTATTTGTATAGTGGATTTAACAATAGACATTGCCACAGCATTCCCCCCCCCACACACACACACTACCACCACCACCACCACCACCACACACACACAGACACAAACACCATCACACACTGGGGACAACGTGAGGAACAAACCTTGAAAGGGTCAAGACTAAAAAAGAATCATTACAGTTCTAACTGTAGATTATTAAGGATTATTAAGTGTGTTGAAAGAATGATAAGGATAAGCACAGGGCAGTCTTTATTATTACAGGAGCAGTCTTTAAAACGTACCAATCTGCGTACCCAAGTAAAGCAAAGGTGAATCTAGGACAAAACCAGTTATGGGAAGTGCAAATCTTCAATTTAGAAGTGCAGAAGCTTCATGCAGAAATGTGCATCAGCAGGTCTGTAGGTTGAGAGGAGCCACAGCATGTGTGTGTAGAAATGTTAGTTTGTAG